>NW_025767441.1:0-308959 GCF_003918875.1 Haliotis rubra
GTTTGTTGACAAAGCACAATAATTATTTTGTTGTTATTTTTATGCACATTGTTGTTTTCTAGGTGCTTTGACAGCTTCACCCAAAGAGATCACTAGAAGAATGAATAATGTGATGTTCTATGTGGGTTTTCTTTTGTATGTAAACATTTCAAATACAAGGTGATACAAAGAAATGAAGAATTACTGAATTGTTTCCAAAAGCTGACGCCGACCTCAAGGACCCATCCATCCCTTTGTGTGAGATTGGGTGTTATCTAGAGGACTTTCTATACAGGCGATGTCTATCAGATCTGATAATGAGCCTGTATGTACCATCATGTGGCAACATGTATGCAGCCATATTTGTTCTTTCAAGGCTATTTATCTTCCTAGCAATGTATACGACTTTGAGAACTGGTCGCAGGGGATGACTTGTCTTTTGTGAAAGGAGACAGACTCAGGAAGGTTAACACCAAGGTCGAGTACTGACAGGTACTTCTTTCAACATTTCAACCATATGTCACAGTTACACTCGAATCCACCATTTTGTTATCGTTTTGGGCATGAGTCTCCTCATACATTTATGTTCCACAGATTTATCTCGCTCCCTATAAATGAAGAGTATTATTGTCATTGTTACTCACGACAAAACATGTATCATCAGTAAAGAGAGGCCTGTTTCTATAAATAGTTTCTGTCATAATACTTGAATATTATTTTTCCTTGAATACGGTATCCCTTATATAGCTGTAAGGCATTATAACTCAGTTGTGCACTATATGAAATAATCCTGTGGACCATTGGTGGATGCAGGGCTGGGGTGATGGACTGAGTACATGTTAACTGACCCGTGAAGATCCGGGTTAAATTGTTCTTCTGCAACGTAATAAAATTTGTATCCCAATTGTGTGAATCAGTTAGCTCATGATGTTAATCACTGGATTGTCTGGAGACTTTATTATTTACAGACCCGCTGCCATATAAGCTTGGAATGGTGTGGTGAGATTGGCGTTAAATGACAAGCAAACTAAACCAGAAACCAAAACATGCTTACTGCTCCAGTCACATTATGTCTTAGATGATTTAACCTATGTATATTATAAATTCTGGTTTAGCCACTTGCAGGGACACCTGGCCACAGAATGTGTATGCTAAATGTTTATTTATTGTTTGTGTGATGATTATTCTCTGTTGAATGATCATGCCCTATTGTTTGTTTAATTATTTGTTTTAGGAATTTGCTGACCCTAAACTTTATTGAATAACATCGAAATTTAGATAAAAGTCTAAAGAGATAAACGTCATCTTCATGAAGGGATCTGTTAACTTCTTCAGTTAAGGAAACGGGGGTGAAGTATATATTTTTATTGACCACTGTCACAATAAGTAATTTTTTACACTGTATCATAAATGTGTACCAAATTGGATTATTTCTGTTGTTTGCAGTGACACTGCTGATTGGGTGATCTGCACCAGACCTGATGACCAATGGGAAGAGAGGGATACATCCCTGTCAACTATGTGAAGGTGGATGATAACTCCCCTCAGGCTCAGAATTAAGATTCATCTCCCATTGAGTCTGTGACTTGAACCATGAGTCTCAAGCCCCTGAGTCCTAGTAGATTCCTGTTTGGATAGAAATGGCAGCTGAAGGGTGGATTATCAGCACAAACTCTACAGATATGTACCCCAGATACATGTATGCACAGAAATGTACTCTAGAAACAAAGTCAAAGTACAGAAGCATTACCTGGTATGCTAAAAGTCGGATGAGCCCATATTCCATAAAACCAAATGCGAGAAACCGTATGTAGTTGTTCCTATTCAGCTAATTGTGAAGTGGTGTTGACTGCACCCGTGAAAGGACTCATCATAGGCAACATTTTTGAATACAGAAGCATTGCATAGATTACAAATCTGTCAGTGCCGGCTGCCAACAACAACCCCTTCAGCATAAGTAACCGCGGCTAATTACAGTACATGTGATAAAACTTGACACTACTAGAAAATGATGCTGACTCGTCTCAGATGTTTTTGGCTAAAATGGCAATTTTCTACTTCAAGATAAAACTGTTTTCATAGATTCAACAATGTGAATTTCTATTTTATTCAATTAGATACCAAGAATGATGTTGTGAATTTGAAATTTGAATCTCCATTCTACCATGCCAAAATATATATGAAACCTTTAAAGGTGAAAAGGAAGGAAGAGGCATTGGTTGAGTCATTTGGTTGAATGGATTAAATCTTGGGATCAATTATTGATGCTGTCAATCCTAAATATCACCATAATGCTTAGATCGCACTTTTCCGCACCTTATCTGCATCAGCTCTACCTCATTCATACCACAAACTCCCCAGGAAATAGATGAGCCCAATCCACTGCTGGGGTTCTTCCTGCTGTGTGAAGAAGGAAGGAAGGATGTGAATCTACCTGTTAGTCGACCAGAAACGACTCGAGATAAAACCCCCTGCACTGTGAATATGACACCCCTGGTGAAAATGTTTCCTGTTTAAGATTGTTTGACAAGAGTTGCACTTTCCACATCTATTAGAATACTAGTTGTGACTATCCACAAATGACTGGATGCCACTAATTACATACATCATACATACTAACATTTTGTATAAGCCCATATCCAGCTCAGCTCAGCTGCTCAAAGAAGCTTTGTTTTCCCTCGTTCACTGGATGTCAATCTCAGCGGCACATCGTATTGTCAATCTCTCTCAACTCCCTGGGGGAGCATACAGCTCTTGCAGCCACTAGGTGCACCGAGTTATTGTGGCATTCCCATCCTTACGAGGTGTTGGGACATGTTCCCCAAGTGGTTGAAAGTTGGTTTGTTTTAATATAGCCGCTCTCAGCAATATTCCAGCTATATGGCGGTGGTCTGTAAATATTCAATCCAGTGATCAACAGCATGGACATTGATCTACACATCTGGGATACGTTGACATGTGTCAACGAGGACAGCGAGTCTGACCCCCGATCCTGTTAGTCACTCCTTCACGACAAGCATGGATTTCTGAAGATCAATCCCTAAACTGGATCTTCACGGGACATGTTCCCCAAGTGCCTCATGGTGATACTGTGTTGCTGACTCGGTGGCGGTTCGCGTAGCTTCTTTAATGATGTAATTCAAACAGGGTTATCGTCTGTCTTTATGGTGCATCATGACTTGGTTCTTATGTATAGACTTGCACTCTCTTTAAAGGGCATTACAGATTTTTATACAGCATAGGCAAAAGCCGCACTATGAATGCAAAGGATGCAAAATCAGTAGTTGATGCCAGGACACAGTATTCAACTTAATAGAATCAAATGGTCCGACATTGACTCGTTACAACTGCAGGGTTATAACGAAGAATAACATCCAACTAAAACATTGGACATAATACAACACACTTGATATGGATGTGCAACTTCTTTGTTATTTACACACGACGTTTCTGGGCTACTACTTGCCCCTTCAGTAGGTGAATGACAGAGAATAGTTACAGAGGTATTACCCTACCAACTTCTAAATGCCTATCAAACATCCGATTGGACATATTGTACCCAGTGATATAAGTTTAAATCTTTTGTTGCCATCTGTTCTCATTTACATTTATTGCCCTAAATTCCCTGTGTGTTATGATGATATGTGTAACGTGTGATATATGTATGATGTTATTCACAAACATTGTCAGTTTTGATATGTGCTTAAGTTTGGTCTGTCCATTTGTCCACCGTCACCTTGTGGCTTGCGGATATGGTTAACCTGTTTGGTCATTTCATCAAATATCTGACCTTGGATTGAAAAGTCCATAATTTGAATCCATCATAGAATTTTAAAGGCCACTACACAAAGTGAGTGAGTGAGTTGGATATTACGCCACTTTTAGCAATATTCTAGCAATATCATGGCAGGGGACACCAGAAATGGGCTTCACAAATGTAACCTTGTGGGGACTTGAACCGACAAGCAGCTTTAACCACTGGGCTGCCTCACTACACAAAGAAGGATGCTCTGGCTAGCTGCTGACACTATTGTCTGTTGCCAAGGTTACATAGAGCTGTCCCCATATCTTGCTGTGTGTGTTTATTTGTATTCAAAGTTATAAATCTTTATGAATACTGACTGACTGAGTTTGGTTTTGTGCCGCTTTTAGCAATATTCCAGCAACATCCGCGATTGGGGACACCAGAAATAGGCTTCTGCACACATTGTATCCATGTAGGGATTCGAACCGGGTCTTGATTGTGACGAAGCCAGCGCTTTAACCACTAGGCTACCCACTGCATGCCCTTTATGAATACATTGTGAAAGGAATTAATAGATAAAATATGTTTTATGCAGCAGTCAGCAATATCCTAGCTATTTAGGGACTATGAGCAGTGAGGGCTTATGGATTATCTGTCAGAGTGATGGAATGATGTTAATCTCAATCCATGGCGAGCATCTGACAGCAGGACTTGTTGGTTACAAGTCACTGATGTTTTGTAAGAAGTGAACATGAAGAGAAATTGTATAAAATGTCAACCCTACACACAGACTTAATGTGGCCCTGTTGTTCAGATGGTAACAATTTGGGACACTGGAACATCATGGATGTCAACCCAAATGTTAAAAGAACAAAGCATTGTACATATTTGGTCTCCATTTGATGACCAATCAGCATTGAGAATCACTAAAATTCATGTGTGCAAATATCAGAGAGTTATTACACATATTATCTTTCTGTCGAAAGTACAATGGATTGAATGTCAAGTGTCCCTTTTTGTTGTGTCACAACACCCGGATCATGGCCATTGTTCAAATGTTACTGGAGACAATGGGCCCTTGTTAATCATTTGTTCCAGGTGAAATTATTAGTCGCTATTATCTTGACTGTCAAAGTATAAGCGTAACTTCCTTTGTGTGGGTCATATAGATACATTTCCAACAAGATCATCCAGAAGGCAGGGTGTTTGTACAAATGAGGTGTTACTGTGCATTGTGGGACTGTAGTATACCTGCATGATTTCCTGTCTGCCATGGTTCAAGTATTGGTGATGGTTTTCAGCTGGTGGTTTGACTGTAGCCCGGCATGATGGGAGGCATGGCTGAAAGGGAGAGCGTGATGACAGGCAGCTTCCTTGTTAGGGCTTCGGCAGGTGAGACACTACCCTACACACAAACTGAGTGAGTGAGTGAGTGAGTGAGATTTTATGCTTCTTTGAGCAATATTCCCGTAATATGAGAGATGTGGACAGCTAAACTTGGCTTCCCGTTGTGTGTGCAAGTGAACCCACACACTGGTGTGACAAGCTAACACTTCAACCACAATGTTACATAGCACACTGCCTGGGAAGTGTTTGAACACATTATAGGAATATTTCTGTAGTTCCATTCTTCTAAGGTGCTGCAATGTACTGTACAGAGTGGAGTCCTTGAGGTGGGCCAGCGATCATACCACAGATGGGGACATCTGTATTGAGATTCATCAATCTGACCCACATTGTGCATTTACTAGATCATCATAGAGCTTTTTGTTGTGGTAGGTGAACAGTTAATAGCCACTAGGCTGTGACTGAGAGACTGAGCAAGTGAGTTAAAACTTGACATGTCATTGGGGATTTTTCTGCCATTTTAGTAAGTACATTTTCAGGACTTCATGCTAACTTTGGAGATGAGCTTATGGTAATAGAAATATATAATCTAAAGTACTTGTCATTTTCAGACAAAAATTCCTATGCATTGTCTGTGCGGTGTCTGGAAGCAGACGGCAGAACACCGTCTATCCGACATTACAAGATACGTAAATCGACTGATGGGCAAGTATACATTGGAGTTAGAAAACTCTTCCCTGATGTCATCAAGCTTGTGGAACATTATCAGAGTGAGTGTCATTTGCATTGACTTTGATTGATGCTTGGAGCATGTTCCAGTGGAAAAAACAGTGTTTGGAGTTGAACCTTGACCTGATTAGTATGTAGTCTAGAAAACTTGTAAGCATCATCGGGCAGCCATCTTGGATTTCTAAATCAGGCAATCATCTTGAATTTGCATAATTGTAAAGGACCATTCATAATTTATGCCTAGTGGGGGTGGGGTGGGATGAAGATTTCTATGGAGAAGCATGCATGTTCAATGGAAATGCCCCCCCCCCCCAATTTGTGTGCATAGTAAATGACCCCCCCTCCTCCTGCATGTCATGTACAAAATCAATGCCCCCCAAAAATAAATAAAAATCAATCATCATCACCCCCTAGCCATAAATTATAACCAGTCCTAACTACCGTTACAATAGACCAATATGCAAGGCCTCTTGATCCTGAGAACACATTTCACCAAGAGTGAATGCAAGTGAACAGTTCAAGAACAATGGGACTTTTGGAGCTGAACCCAATTGTTCTCTCAAACGTTTGGTTTTTGTTCGAATTTTGAAGTCACATGTTTGTATCAGGATATGTCAATGTCCCAAAATACCTGGTGTCTGTGCACACCTTTGTATCACGTACATTGGTTGGACAATTAAGTGAGGTTATTAGAATACACTAAATGCAGTGTTTAAACCACAGTATTTACATGTTTTCTAAGAACTATGGAAATCATAGTAGCTGTGACATCACATGGGCTTGTGTTTGCAGAGAAGGAAGATGGTCTGGTGTGCCGACTCACCCAACCCTGTCCCAGGACAGCCCCGGTCACCCATCTCCGCAGTATGGAGGTGAGCCGAGAGAACATCCGCATGTCAGAGAAGCTTGGTGCAGGATACTTCGGGGAAGTGTGGAAAGGTATTACTTTGATCATGCTCTGAACTGTCATAAATGTAGACAGTGAGACTTGTTCTAGTTATATCACAGTGTGTCGACTTCATGATGGAAGAAAGCCCTAAGTAATGCAGGTCTTGAACATAAATGTATCTAAAGCATGTTGTGATTCTGAATAGGTAGACTGCAATCACTGCTGGGACAATGATGATGATGACGATGACAATGATGATGACGATGACAACAATGAGGATAATGATGATGACAATGATGACAATGAGGATGGTGACGAGTACAATGATGATGATGATGATGACAATGAGGACAATGATGATGATGGTGATGAGGACAATGATGATGATAACAATGAGGACAATGATGATGATGGTGATGAGGACCATGAGGACAATGATGATGAGGAGGACAATGATGATGATAACAATGAGGACAATGATGATGATGGTGATGGGGACAATGATGATGATGGTGATGAGGACAATGATGATGATGACAATGAGGACAATGATGATGAGGGACAATGAGGACAATGATGATGATGATGGTGATGAGGACAATGACGATGATGGTGATGATGGGGACAATGAGGACAATGATGATGAGGACAATGATGATGATGATGATGATGATAGGGACAATGATGATGATGGTGATGAGGACAATGGCGATGATAACAATGAGGACAATCATGATGATGACAATGACAATGTGGACAATGATGATGACGAAGATGGCAATGATGATGGTAGTGATGATGGATGTGATGATCAATGTGATATAGATGATTGATGTTGATTGTTATTATTTCAGGAAAGCTCGAGGAAACTTGACATTGCCATCAAGATGTTAAAGCCTGGGAGAATGACTGTGAAAGAATTTATCCGTAAAGAGGCGAGGACAATGAACAAGTTACGTCATGTTCGTCTGGTCCAGCTTCTAGCTGTGTGTACAAACTGTGAACCTGTGCTGCTCATCACAGAGTACATGGCTCATGGATCTCTACTGGAATTCCTCAGGAGAGAAAGGCGTTCCAAGCTGGATCATACCATGATGCTCAATATGACACGGCAGGTCAGTAGCACCAAATTTGACAACTTGGTATCCTGTTATAGAGATGAGGTGACTCTGAATTGATGAAATTTAACATGGAATAATATTGTAATTCCTATTGAGTTCCTTTCAAATTCCAGACATAAAGATCTTACACCCTTTCCCTGAACACTAACAAGAACATAGTGGCTTATTTGGATGCTATGTTACTGTTTGTTGATTGCATATACACAGGTAGCAGAAGGAATGGCGTTTCTAGAATCTCGCAACTTCATCCACCGTGACCTCCGTGCTGGCAACATCCTGGTTGGGGAACATCACGATGTCAAGGTCGCTGACTTCGGACTGGCAAGGGTAGTTGATGATGGCCAGTATGTTGCAGGAGGTAAGTGTTGGGCCATTCTACTCATTTGTCTTCATCCATGAGATGCAAAGTGGGGCAAAGAAGGTACCATGTATTTCTTACCATTTACCATCGGAACTAGCATGTGGTACATCCATTCACAAGAATAAGTCACTGATTCCCCTTTAGATTCAATAATTCCCCTAATGTAACACTGTTTCTGTGTTGATTTGCTGTCAAAGACATGGAATTTCCAATACCAGTATTTTTTGTGTGTGTTGTGAATGAGTGAATATAAGCTGTTGCATCAGATTCAATTCAGCCATGTAGCAACTTGCATGGTGTGTTTGGATATGTGTGAGTCAGTGTGTGGTAGTGGTATGAATCTATGTTGTATTTGTGTGAGTCTGTTTATTGGATTTGTTGTACATGCAGGTACGCGGTTCCCGATCAAGTGGACTGCTCCTGAGGGAGTGTTGTTCAGCAAGTTCAGCATCAAGTCGGACGTGTGGTCCTTTGGTATTCTCATGTATGAGATTGCAACATCGGGGAAGGAACCGTATGCAGGTAGGGAACTCACTGTTTTCTGTATGTTCCAGGTGAAATCCCATAGAACTGAATCAAGTAAAAATATAATGCAACAGAAATATATGCTTATATATATGGTGTCTGGGCATGATGTTATCAGTAAAGTTCAAATGGATAACATGCTTGCAGTAAAAATAACTAAATGAGATTATGAAATGATTTTAACACAGAAAACTTATACATAATTATTTATGTTGTTTTTATATATTTTGTCAAAAGGAGAATGCCTATGAAAAATCTGTTTCATAATATGTTATTGCAAAGTTTGGATAACCTTATTAGATTTAGATTTCCATTTAAAAAATACACTGTTGTATCAAAATACAATCCGAAAATATTGATTTTGCAAGAAAACTATAACAAATGAATGAGAATATACATGAAATAATTTCTTAATCATGAAGGCAAACACATTAGAAACAAATTTGTGACACACATATTTAGTAACCTGTTGCAGGGGTTGTATCTATAGTGAGTTGTGACCAGTACACCAATACTCTGTTGATCAGGTATGAGAGCATCTGAAGCTGTGGATGAGATCCAGAGAGGATACCGACTTCCCAAGCCACAAGAACACTGGCTTCCTGAGCAGATCGACCCGTACTATATGATCATGCAACAATGCTGGAAGTATGACCCAGTAACAAGGCCCTCCTTCTTCCATGTACACTCTGTGTTCGAGGACTTCAGGGTCCAGATGGAGAGAGACTATGGAGATGTGTAAGGATTCTGTAAGGATTCTGTAAGGATTCAGGGGCTAAGCTGGGGCCGTAGCTGCATGTTGAGAAAAGATGAGGTGACAACATGTGTGAAAGCACTGGAGACAAATGTTCAAGAGAGCTAGCTTCAATACAATGTGGGATACTAGATCTGAATGTGTTTCTGTAAACTTGGTGTTACATGTGTGGAAGTATTGACCTCATCAGCCAACACAACAGGATGTGAGATATGGCTGTGCCTCTGGTATTTCTGTTGGACACGGACCAAAGGACCAGCATTCAAATCAAGTCCACCTTCACTGACACCATGACACCAGCTTGAAAGATGTGATGGAGATGGTGATATTGATGTTGATGGTGATGTAGGCCGTGATGGAGATTAAGATGGTGTATTTATGTTAACTCAACATGGGGAACAAATCTCCAACAAAGATGAGTTACCCTTCAGCAAGCCAGTTCTTCTGCTTCATAATAGGATACCAACTGTGAATTTCTTCAAGTGATCCATTTTGGATGTATAAAGTGGCTTCTTAAAACCTTTTCAATCAGTGTTCCAAGGTACAAAACACCTCTGGGTGATTCTCTACAGTCATATCCCGTGATATCCACAGGGATTAACATGTGGTGAAATTTGAACTTTGATCTGTAGTCATTTGTGTCATACCTGATTAATGTTGACTCAGACATGTGAACATGTGATATCTGTTTTTACTTGTGATATCAATTAGCAGCATGATATCTGAGATAATAGAACCACAGTGACCATGGTATTAAAACTGCGATATCATGTTACATCATAGCTTTTATTACCTAAGATATGAGCAAGTACTTCCATGATATCACATAGGCTTGTGATATCCATGATATCTGTACATAACTTACATCAATGTCATTCAGTAATTATGTTAAAAGGTGTACTTTCAGTCAGTAGTTATTGACTCACAGGATATTAATATTCATATTTCTCATTGATCATCATGAAAGTGACTAATGGACCTCAGTGACACATACAGACTGACTGGACATTCACTTCTCAGAAGACATTTTGGCGACTGACACATTCTTCGGGAGACTGCTGAATGGCGATGTGGTGTTGTGACCTTGTGTGCAGGCTGACCGGGAAATGCTGTTCAGTGAAGACAAGGAAGAAAATAACTCACTCTTGACTGTGGAATGTGTGTGAACATACTAAGCAGATGGGCACTATTCAGAACATTAACCAATAATGCTCTGATCTGGCCGGTAATGAAGAGGCCAAATGAGATATAAATGTTATGAACTGATACACAATAGAAACCAACTGATATATATATATATATATAGGGTATAAAGACAGCCGAATATATATATATATTTAATCATCTGATAGACAATGAATACCAATAGAGATATATGATCTGATAGACAACAATCCAGTTAAGATAGATATTCCATTATCCAAATAACACTATCAACATATGTATTGTTTTTCATATGACAGAAACTGGGATAGAAGTTTTGGTGGAGACAAAACATATTTCAGTCACTGATTGAAAACATTAAATATACAATCTGTCCACTGCACACTAGTGATGCAGCCACTACTTTTAAACGTGGTCTTTACACTATCCCAGCAGAGCAACTGTGCCTACTTTTACACAATGACGCTACCGAAATTACATTGTTTAGTAAGGCACAGCCATAACATAATCCATGGGTGTGCCAACACTTCATTATGACATAAGCTCAGATCTGATGTTTCAGAGTATTTCTCAGTTGCGCAATGACCTCCAGTATCTTCTTGTGATGTTGGACCAGGGTCAGTTTCAGCATTGTTGGAGGACGTTTAGATGTAAATACTGGAATACATGTACTAGTATATTACTCACATCCATGTACATATTACATTGTTTATGTTGTTACATTGTTTATTTTGTTACATTGTTTATTTTTTCACTGTTTCTTAATACAATATGATATAAGCTGACATAAAATATATATACACTACACTACATTACACACACACACACACACACACACACATGACCGTTATAATGTGGTATGACACACACTACACTACAAACATACACACACCACACAACACCACACCACACTAGTATGTGGGTGTTTTATGTATATTATATTTACATACTCAAGTGTATATATGTTGAAATGTTTGGCTCACAAGTCCCTATAGTCTTTCAGGAATGTGTGACTGTATGATGGAAGGTGCACGAAGCCACTAACAGAGACACCAGTTACAAGGCTCTACTCTAGCCATACACTGTGTTGGATTACACTCTCAGCACTTGTGTCATGATATACACAACACTGTATGTAAATCTTGTCACTTGTCAGGTGCACAGACATGTTCCATCATGATGACCTCCAGCCAGAACTCACATAGTTACCTTGCATAGGTCAGAGCAGGGAGACTATATAACGTTGTAGATTATCCCTGGTCAGAGTAACAATGTTTCTCTTGTACATACCATCTGAAAATATCATACCTGCTCATGTATACCTCTAATGATTCGTGGGGTAGCCTAGTGGTTAAAGCGTTGGCTCGTTACGCAGAAGACCCGCGTTCGATTCCCCACATGGGCACAATGTGTGAAGCCCATTTGTGGTGTCCCCCGCCGTGATATTGCTGGAATATTGCTAAAAACGGCGTAAAACCATACTCACTCACTCACTCACTCTAATGATTCGTGCTGAAACATGGAAGGCATATCATGACACAGGATGTCAAGGGTGGCACAGTGGTTAAGGTGCTGCAATTCATTGTTTGTAAAATGTATGATATCCAGTTTGAATCCCTGTTTATCCAACACGTTCTATGTTTTGTTGGCGCTCATGGTTATTCATGTTACCTTCTCTCAATGGTAACATATAAGTGAGTCATATGAAAACAGATTTGTATTTCAACATGGAATGAAGGGCAAAACAAAGTATGGTAAGTCTGTTTTCAATGTAATTGAACATTGAATGAGTAAGTGATTTTAGTTTTACGCCGCACTCAGCAATATTCCAGCTACAATGTATATGGCGGCGGTCTGTAAATAATCAAGTCTGGACCAGACAATCCAGTGATCAACAGCATGCGCATCGGCCTGCGCAATTGGAAACCAATGACATGTGTCATCCAAGCCAGTGAGCCTGACCACCCGATCCCGTTAGTCGCCTCTTACGACAAGCATGGGTTACTGACGGCTCATTCTAACCCGGATCTTCACGGGTCATTGAAAGAACTGATGTTGAATGTTATGTTTATCTAACAATAATGTTCAAACAAAATACAAAGATGTAGAAGTATTCTTTGAGTGCTGAAAAAACATCAGTAGGGTACATTATTTGACATAATATTACTAACTTAAGGTAGTTTTATTTGAAAACCAAGCATAATCATATCTACTGAGAGGTATCTTTTGCTTGATTTATTTAAGAAAGTTTATTTTAAAAAAGACATAATAAAAAGATCCATTTTTTTCTTTTGTGAAATTTGTATATATGTGTAATAACTTAAACATTTCATGTATATTTATTAAATATTTTATGAAGTAATATTCATATTTCATGAGGCGGTTGTATTTCAGATTTGTTAAACGGTAGTTAACATATCCCATTGTGTGTGCGAGAAATCTGTATTCATCTTCGATACATCAGTTATACAACTTGAAAGAAGTTAAGGACCATCTGATTTGTTTGTATTTTTTTAGTTAATCTGTCATGGCATGAGAGAACCTGAGGCGACCCTTAACTTCTTTTGAGTACTATAGATCGTATGCCTAAACACATTGGAACACCCATCAGGGCCCTCATTATATAATGCTATTTGACAGATTCACTGTGAATATGTAACGATTTAAGACTAACCTGTTCTTGTGTGTTTACCTTGTATCAATGTACATACCCATTGTCTCACTGCCTAAACATTTGGACCAGTTTTTGCCTTTGATAATATTTAGATTTATAAACTGTGCTTCGTGCAATGTGGTAGACTTCTTGGTGCCATGTCATGTTTATGCCATTTGAAATAAACAGCAATGTTTTTATGTGATAGTGAAATGTTATATTTGAATCGGATTCACTCTCTGTCTCTATTAATTCACATTAATACCAGGTAAATGAAAACCTCTTTTGACTTTCTCTGAGTTAGTGAATGGAAGTGGCTGTCAAACTACCGTATATCCCTGCGTATAAGGCAAATTTTTAGTACTTAGAATTAGAGGATAAAGGGAGGTCACGTGTTGGTGTGCGTGCGTGTGATGTCACCACTGATCGACTGGCATGGTGCCCCATTTGCTTGAACATGTTGGAGTGAGTGAGTTCAATTTTGCGCAGCAATATTCCAGCGCTATATGGCATAAATAATCGAGTCTGGGTAAGAAAATCCAGTGATCAACAGCATGAGCATCGATATACGCAGTTGGGATACGATGACATGTGTCAACCAAGGCAGCGAGCCTGACCACCCAATCCCGTTAGTCGCCTCTTACGACAAGCATGGGTTAATTCACGGGTTCTATTTGATGTACCATGTTGGATGTTGTTCAACCGAACTCAGGGTTTCAGCTACACAAGGTAGAATATTAATGACATGAGGCAGTACTCCCAAACAAATTAATAGGAGTAAGTTTATCATTTTGTAGGCCAGTACTTTCAAGTCCAACGTGTGTGTGTGCGTCCGTGCGCACACCTTAACCAAAATTACCCCAATTCCAGTGTTATTCTGAAATCGTCTGAACCATCTATGGTTTAACTCACAGCTGGTGGACTTTTCGCTCATGCTAGCATTTCACGATGCAAGGGAAACAACTCCCACATCGTTGGAAACAAGCCAAAGTGTCAACAGTATATGCGGAGTTTGACTGCTATTTATAGCAGGCAAACAATTTCGAAATTCCCCTAATACTTACATCCGACTATGTGAATTTCACAAGTGGTTCATTGGCTATTGTGTACACCTCGCCCTGGGGTGAAAGAAAATCGCGATACGCTTTCACAACCAAAGCATGATTAAATCCGTATTACCATTAGTTCTATTCTACACAAAATGAAAGTTTATATTATTTTTCACAGTCATGTAAAAAGGGTTGGGATAGGAGAAGATATCACAGTTAATTGATCATACTAGCTGATAGTGATGGTGTCAGTCGGAATCGTGCAACGGACTCTGGGTTTCCACGTCTACGAACCAGTCTGGTCTACGAATTCACCTACAGCCTTTGTTACGATTATAAAAAGTTTAGTAACTTCCAGGACAGGAAACATGCGTTCGTCACACCGGGTAACCCATTGGTTTGGCTGTTCAATGTATTGAAATATGCGAGGCTATTGCCACACTGGCGTAGATCGAGGTCAGTAAATGCACTGAAGCGTACCCAGGTTTGTAGTGAGAGTTATGTTCCGGGTCGGTGAAAGTCACACAGTGTTAGTGAGACGCACTGGCACAGTGACAGCACTCTCTCCGGCTTCATGGAACCTCGTTGCTGTTTTTATATACCGTTTTGTTGTTGTGAAGAGTCAACATCCCAGCCCGAACTGGTTTCTATCACGTACCATCCTAGGCCTAAAGCAGGTAAATATAACAAGCAGTGTCATATACGCATACCTAGTCTGTCGCACAGACCCTGAAGCAAATATATCCAAGAAAGCCCACACAAGTCTAGAAAATGTGGCAAGTCTAGATTTCCTCAGCTTCAGGGCTCCTTTTCATTATATTTTATATTTTTTTACTATGAACTTTTTTCAGTAAAATATGTTCATTTCAGAGACTAGTTGTTAGTCTAACGCATACCATGCTGAGACCTCTCTATTATTTGAGCGTTGTACATTGTGAGTTAAGCGCCCCAGTCTGCTCAATAACATATAATACAATGCAAAGGGATAGATCTATTAGTAATTATGCCACTAACATTAAGTTTGCATCAAACTAATAAAAAAAAATGTAGAAACATATTTAAAGAACATATTAACTGTGTTAATATGAACGAATAAGGTGTTCTTTAATTTCTTTGGGTGAGTATTAACTGAATAACACAAAAACCCCTTAAATAACAGGATGTCAACGTAATATGAAAGAATTGGGTCTCCTTTATCAATATTTCTTTAAGTTAGTATAGATCACATACTACAAAAAGGCTTAAGGCACAGGCGAACTGTTATGGTAATATGAAATAATAGGGTTATCTTTAACATCTTTGAGTAGTATATGTCACAAAGTACTAATACTATTATCACGTGGTGACACCGCGAGAAAGAATACTGTCCCTTGTAGGTAACACCTCTCAGACTAAGGTCATGATGACCGTTACAATACCGTTACCTGCAGAGATTGTAACATTTCACCGTGAAGGTGCAGGAGTAATATCTTAAGGAACGGGTGGGTGACGCTTCTACATATATGTCATGCATTATCATTATCTAAAACATCTTTTTTTATGCAAGCATACTTTTCTGGCTACCTGATTGGTCTAGAGGCGTAGACGTGACCGTCGACTGAAAAGCATATTGACTCCAACCCAGGTCCGACCAAAAGTCATATTGACCTGAGTTACTATGACGTCAAGCTATGACGTCATTCTATTGTTTACATGTCGCAGTATTGTTGACATTATACAATTATAGACTGGTGATGAGGTCAATACCTGTTTTTATGGACCCGCGAAAGCAATATTGACCGAGGACAAAGTCCGAGGTCAATATTGCTTTTCGCGGGTCCATAAGAACAGGTATTGACCGAATTCGCCAGTCTATAATTGTTTTATTATGTAATTACCGAAAAAAAGCTTCTAAAATCGAAAACATGTCCATTTAGTCAAGAAAAGTAATTTTATTTTCACTACAAACCGATAACGTTATGTCAACAATACTGTGACATGTAAACAATAAAATGACGTCATAGCTTGACGCGAATGACTTCATAGCTTGACGTCATAGTAACTCAGGTCAATATGACTTTTGGTCGGACCTGGGTTGGAGTCAATATGCTTTTCTGTCGACGGTCACGTGACCGCCTCTAGACCAACCAGGTAGCCGGAAAAAATATGCTTGCATAATAAAACGTTATTATAAGGGTAATGCTATTTTTGAGGGCATTATGATTTGCAGAAGCCTGAGGTCTTCCTATTTTTGAGGGCATTATGATTTGCAGAAGCCTGAGGTCTTCCAATGGAACAGAACACAACAGAACTGATAGTGGCCCGTCGTTAATGTTGAGCGGTCCAATATCATTTGCAGCGGCCCGCAAATTTCTGATAATAGGAGGTCCGTTTCATGATAATTCCATGTATTTTGGCTATAATAACGGTAATGCTATTTTTGAGGGCATCATCATTTGCAGAAGCCTGACAAATTCCATGTATTTTAGCAATAATAACGGTAATGCTATTTTTGTGGGCATTATCATTTGCAGAAGCCCTCGGTCTTTTTCAACTGCCCTTCTTCGTCGGGCAGTTAATGGAAGACCTCGGGCTTCTGCAAATGATAATGCCCTCAAAAATAGCATTACCCTTATATTATAGCTAAATTACATGGAATTATCATGAAACGGCCGAAACAGTTGAAAAAGACCGAGGGCTTCTGCAAATCATAATGCCCTCAAAAATAGCATTACCGTTATTATTGCTAAAATACATGGAATTTGTGTTGAAAAGAAAAAGGAAACAATGAAGGAATTTGACTGTAAATTTACCCAAATCAACTTCTGACGGGGTTGACTGCCCGAATACAATTACGTCATCGAACAATTGAAGTGACGTCAGAACAGAAAGTGACGATATTCGACCTTGGCCTTTGACAAGACCATAACCTTCAACATGTCAAACTATGTCAGTGTTCGGTTTTGGTCCATCAACAGCCTTAATAGGGCAATTGTTAAGGTTAGCACCAACAAGAAAGCCAATATTACCGTTATTTAAAGCGCTAATTCGGGTTGCTTTGACTTGTTTGACCCAGAATATCTGCCAGTCGAAAGCAAATTAATGTCGAATGAACCGTAAGCTAACGCATCCAATATGACGTCACTTGACAACAGAACTGATAGTGGCCCGTCGTTAAGGTTGAGCGGTCCAATATCATTTGCAGCGGCCCGCAAATTTCTGATAATGGGAGGGCCGTTTCATGATAATTCCATGTATTTTAGCTATAATGGTTTTTAGTGAAAATACAATTACTTTTCTTGACTAAATGGACATGTTTTCGATTTTAGAAGCTTTTTTTCGGTAATTACATAATAAAACAATTATAGACTGGTCCATCGTCGGGCAGTTAATGGAAGACCTCGGGGTTCTGCAAATGATAGTGCCCTCAAAAATAGCATTACCCTTATAATATCAACTGATTATCATGATGCATTTCTGTTCATTATTTAGCATCGAGAAGTAAATTGTGGGATGTGTGGATGAAACAAACTTCAAATTTATATGTTATTTCATTGATTTCGATTTAGAGCATGTTATCTTACGGGCGATCTACGACTTCAATGGAGTTGAAGATGGCGACCTGTCATTCAGTCAAGGAGACCTCCTCAAGAAAGAAGACCCTGGGTTAGCATACCTTGACAGACAATGCAACCTCAACTTTTATAACTTGGGTTTGGTGAAACACTGTCATGTTTTGTCCAGTATACAGTGTCTGTGGTTCAAATGCAAGATTGGTAGGTTTCACCATAGTGGTAAAGAAAAGCACCCATGGGTACGGATCCGTTGTCATGGAAGCAGATGACTTCATTCCCTCAGTCGGGTATATTTTCACCGCTGATGTTTCCTTTCACGCCTAATGAAATTCGTTTCTTTGGATAAATGAGACTGGCTATTTTCTGGCGTGGGCGCTTTGTGTTTTGAGTGAGTGAGTTCAATTTAACGTCACATAGGCAATATTGCAACCATATCGTGACGAGGATTTGCATAATAAATAAAGCCGTAATAAATAAAGTCAAATTATAAAAACCGTGTCAACGAAGGACAGTAAAACAACTAAAGCATCACAGATATAGATATAAAACAAGTATGAAAAACTAAAAGCTTTTAACTATAGAAGACAATACAATATAAAAACAGGCTACATATTGCCAACAACTGAAGGTAGATCACCATACTGGGGACCATGGGGACTTACAGTACATTTGCTTCCTGCATAGGCCCCAGCTGGATTTACATCATCCCTTCAGTTGTTAGCAATTTAGAAGAATTTAGCCATACTTTAAAAATACGCATATTCTACGATTAAAATTGTGGAAAGATTTAATTGATTTTGAATGTTTTGGGACTTCCGTATTCTTTGTGTGTTGATGACCTAGTTGTAAGTCACGTTGACGTCGTGCCATGTCACTATTGTGACATATCTCTAGATACTGACACCAAATATGTGATACCGTTAAACTAGTATGCGTCTTTAAACTCCAAAAATGATGAACATATACACAAAGCAGCTATATTTTGCCCCCGTCCGGTGTCATTACCAGAAAAGTACTATTGTATTCAACATTGTGGAATGCCTTCACCTTGATGTAGATCTGTCTCACAAGGGACTACTCTTTCAATCATTTTGTCAGTGACAGATCCGAGTGGGTTGTTTGCATCAACATGAGCAACGGGAATGAAGGATACGTTCCGACCGAGTACGTCCAACCTACTGATATGTCTCCCAATGATGACGAGTAAGTAGGCGCGAACCATTTGCTATTTTAAATTATTGGTTACGGCATAAAAAATATAAAGTCTATGAATATTCCTTTTGCCGTGTAGGCTCTGTTGTATGGCGTCCCTGAAGCCGCGAGTACAATCTTAATCCACACTGATTCATAACATCGAAATTTCAGGCTGGAGATATAGGGATTGGTTGATCCACATCCTCTAAATGCCAACCCGGAGATATACATGTGTATATACAGGATTACTGATCCACTGCTTGTGGTAATAGTTCCATGCTTCTTGAACATCGATTCCTGCTTCATCATAAAAGTACTTGAGGGGTCAGACAAAGCCGTAAATCTAAACGTTCTGCTAGCATCAAGCCATTTTGATAAAACGAAGTATTATGAAAAGTCGTGAACATTTCGAAGCTTTTCAAATGGAGTTAATATGAATAAGTTTCAGTTGGTGGTTTCACTGTGGCAGGGGCGAGGCTGAGGCATTACTGATGAGATACAAGGTGCCCAATGGAAGTTTCCTCGTCAGGAGGTCAATCAGCCGTGAGTATCATGCTTTAGAAAATGGAATACATTTGAATTAATGTTTATAACAATAATAATATAGGGTCTATAACAGTCCAGCATATTATTATTATTATTAAATATGACAGTTGCTGGTAACGATTCTCAATTAGATCAGATTAAACCACAAGAAAGCGTCACGTGACTCTGGATTACATTGGCGCATCTTGTTATATGTAAAGTACTTATTTGAGGAAGAAGAAATCTTTTGAACATTGTTACAACCGCATTATAAAACTAGCAGGTAGAAACAGATGGCATGGTAGTGTATCAATATTTACCTTTCGAATGTCATTTTATACTGAATGATCGGGACGTGGTCGCCGTTGTGGGAGGTGTCTTTTGAACAGTTCTGAACATACTGCTGACCGTTTTAAGCCTCTCCCACAAAGTTATCAAAGAAAGCTTTTTTGTAACGCGAAAAGACTTAAGATGATGGTTGATATATTCATTGAAAAATTACATGAAATGTTTAAGTTATTGAATCCTGGTTTCCAGAGAGCCACAACGTCTTGTCAGTTAAGTATCTGAAAGAGGCTGGAAAGACCCAGTCTGTATTTCATTACAAGATACGTCAGGCGGATAACGGAGAGGTATATGTATCAGCTAGGAAGGTGTTCCCTGATCTCAGCACGTTTTTGGCACATTATAAAGGTACGTCAACGAAGAAACAGCTATGATGAATAGAGTATGGAAGACGACAACTCTTATTGGTCATTATGTCTTTTCAGGTAGATCAGTTTTTCTTTAACTGAGCCCTCTGGTTTAATTTCAAAGGATGAGTACGTTAGATGAAGGCGTAGTAGAAAATAACAATCACCTGGTTCCAAGTGATTCTATTAGAATTTGACGACCCGTGAACTTGACAATTCATGATACTTAACGACAAGGTAAAATTGGACTACACAGTGGTCAGATCTGGAACCAACCAATAACATTTGCACTTAAAAGCAATTTCTGTGTTCTGTTAAATGTTAAATTATAACAGCAATGTACAATACACAAACTTGATTGTATCAGTTGGATTCTAGGAAAGCACGTATGGTTTCATTTCAATTAAATCGAATTGAATGTATAACTTGTCTAATAAGCCGAAAATATCGGAAGTGGATTAACCTTTTCCTTAATATTTTTAGTTCTGTATAATATCTTAGCTAAACTTGTATGTACTACCACAGATAAAATGTAGTACAATAGTCAACCCGTATAGTTTAAACTTTCATAGATGTCATTTCTTATGTTTTGTGAGGACAAGATTGAGGACAAGATGGTATCAGTGGTAAATTAATAGTTAACTTCCTACGATGGTTACAGAACATCAAGATGGCATGAAGTGTCTTTTGACCGTTCCTTGTCCGAGGATGCCGCCTATTAGACATCTTCGTAATATGAAGGTAAACAGAGGGACCATCCAGTTGAGTGACGCCCTGGCAAAGGATGTCTGGCGAGGTGGAGTAACTGACGATCTTAGCTGCTTATCATGCACTTATATGTCTGCTAATTTATGCTCTACTAAAGGAAATAGTTCTACTGAAAGTGACTTTATTTTAGATAGAAACAAATAAAGGAATTAATTATGCATGCACATACTGTCACTATAAGGACAGTGTAAGCATCTTCTGATTGTTCAACGCCGCAGTCAGCAATATTCAGCTATATGACGGTGGTCTGTAAATACTCGAGTCTGAACCTTACAATCCAGTGATCAACATCATGAGCATCAATCTATGCAGGGATACCATGGCATGTGTCAACCAAGCTAGCGAGCCTGACCACACGATCCCTATAGTTGCCTCTTACGTCAAGCATGAGTTGCTGAAGACAAATTCTAACCCTAATCTTTGCGGGTAATCTACTAATACTGCTGGTAAAAATACAAATACTGTGAAACTGTTAAGAAAACAAACACACATCTTCAGGAACGCTGTACGGTAAACTGGATGTTGCGGCGAAGGAGATGACATCTGGGGACATTATTAACACTGAGTATTTGATAATGGAATCACTCCGTCACGTCCGCCTGGTCCAGCCTCTGGCTGTGTGTACAGACTGTGAGCCTGTGCTTCTCATCATGGAGTACATGAATAACGGATCTCTACATGACTTCCTCAGGAAAACAGACTGTCCTCACTTGGAGTTCAACATGGTGAAAAGCATGTGTCAGCAGGTGAGGAGATTTTGTAACAGATTTCCACAAATGTTATCAACATGAAACAGTATTGTTTCCTTATAGGATTTGGTACTGACAAGCTACTCGTGAAAAGTCTTTCGAAAATGTTATTATCAAATGCGTGGGTGCAATTTTCTTACGCAACGAAGACAATAGACTCCATAGTTTGATACGCACAGGGAAGATATGTTTTTGAGAGACAAGACAAGTTGTCTAATAACTCAATAATTGGTACAATCTTTCGTAGGGTAGGTATAAAATATGGGTCCACAAAACATGTGTGTATGGTAAATGGGCTCACCATCACAAAAAGAAAAGCATCATCCATTTGCTGTGAATCACGAGTAGATTAATTCAATATTAGCGAAATGTACAGTGTATACGTATGTATACAGGCAGTGGAGAAACTGACTCCCTGGATTAAGGCATCGCAGTCTATACCGTTGGTATATCAACGTCATACACATTATCTCAAGTTTCATAAAAGACCTGTACCACCAGTTTTTGCCCTTAACCCTGAAAAGCTGCAGGGCCTAAGGCCCCAGAACCATTAAAAGTTGTGGGTCCTGATCAGAATGTGTTGGCTCTTTATTTTAGCCACAAGATACGTAATTCCCACAAGCAAAAAATTGTGACAGCTTACAAACGGAGTTAAAGAGTTTAATTTAACTCTATTGATTGACTAGTCTTTACAACAAAATCAACATCCATGTCAAGATCCAAGTCTTCTGAAAAGTCTGTAATTTTAATTGCTTCACTTACAGACAACAGCTACTGGTCGAGATAAAAACTAAAAATTACTGAATGATATTTTCTGAGAAATAATAGTTATTGGGGATGAAAAAACTGTCGCACACAAAGACCTGCAGAAAACAAAAGCTGTGTGTCCGAGTTTTTTTTTCAGTCGGCTACGGGCCTACGGACCGACATTAATAATATTGGAACGCTTTGTACCACCTATCCTGTATTACACGACACAGTGATGTACCTGAAATACTGTGGAGTGAAAACCAACTGGCCCAGAAAGAGAGAGTGAGTGAGTTAATATTTTACGTCACATCGGCAATATCTCAGCCATATCGTGACGAAAACAATTTATATAATACAAAAATGAAAACCTTGTGAAGAGTTAAACCTGTCGACGATGGACAGTAAAAATACTAGAGTATCACAGATTTGAACATAAAACTAGCATGTAAAACTAAAACTGTGTAATTAAAGAAGACAATACAATATAAAACACGGGCTATAGATCGCCAGCATCTGAAGGTAGATCACCATACTAGGAACCATGGGGACTTACATTGCTTTTGCTACCTGCATGGAGCTGGCCAAGAAAGAGAGAAACAGTAACATATGTACCCCATAACCTTGCCTGTACACTATAGTAATGTGTTTTGTGTTATATAGATTGCAGAAGGAATGGCGTTCCTGGAATTCAGATCCTTCATCCATGGAAACCTGCAGTCATCTAACATATTAATGGGAGAACACCACACTGTCAAGATCACAAATGCGTGGCAAGGAACGTATGACAGCCAGGAGTGGGTGGATGGAGGTATGGCGGACAGAAAGATGACTTGTTTGAGTGGCATTCTAGAAGTTGGTGGTATAGGGATGACAAGACTTTATGGATGAAGTTGGTGGTATAGAGATGACAAGACTTTATGGATGAAGTTGGTGGTATAGGGATGACAAGACTTTATGGATGAAGTTGGTGGTATAGAGATGACAAGACTTTATGGATGAAGTTGGTGGTATAGGGATGACTCGTCTTTGGGGATGACGTTTGTGGTATAGGGATGACAAGACGTTATGGATGAAATTGATGGTATAGGGATGACAAGACTTTATGGATGAAATTGGCGGTATAGGGATGACAAGACTTTATGGACGAAGTTGGTGGTATAGGGATGACAAGACTTAATGGATGAAGTTGGTGGTATAGAGATGACAGGACTTTATGGATGACGTTGGTGGTATAGGGATGACAAGACGTTATGGATGAAGTTGGTGGTATAGAGATGACGACTTTATGGATGAAGTTGGTGGTATAGAGATGATAAGACTTTATGGATGAAATTGGTGGTAGAGATGACAAGATTTTATGGATGAAATTGGTGGTATAGAGATGACGACTTTATGGATGAAGTTGGTGGTTTAGAGATGATAAGACTTTATGGATTAAATTGGTGGGATAGAGATGACAAGACTTTATGGATGAAGTTGGTGGCATAGGGATGACAAGACCTTAGGGATGAAGTTGGTGGTATAGGGATGACAAGACTTTAGGGATGACGTTTGTGGTATAGGGATGACAAGACGTTATGGATGAAATTGGAGGTATAGAGATGACGACTTTATGGATGAAGTTGGTGGTATAGACATGACAAGACTTTATGGATGACGTTGGTGATATAGAGATGACAAGACTTTATGGATGAAGTTGGTGATATAGGGATAACAAGACTTTATTGCATAACAAATAGGTAACAATATTTAAAAAATAGCATTAAATGTATTCAGCCGAAGTTGCCTCCTTTTTACTTTTTGAGATTAGAATAAGCGACTAACTTTTAACTGTTCATGCATACCATCAATGGTTTGAGTAACACGGATATGGATGTGATATAGATGACTGGTCTCTCAATAAATGGATGGCGCCCGAGGTTGCTTTATACAAGAGGCGAAGTGTCAAGTCGGACGTGTGGTCATTTGGTGTCCTGATGTACGAAATAGCCTCATCAGGGATCATACCCTACAGTCCAAGTAAGTCACGCATAGAATCAGTTGTGGGTCAGAGGAAACACGCTCTATAGTTTGTTAAGGCAATTAGAAGTGATACATATACGGGATATAGATTTATAGACCTTTCTTCCTTTATTATAACTTAAGGAACAACATGTGTAGGGGTATATGCTTGCTCCGTCAGCGATAATAAATAATTTGAAATCCATAACTTTCTTTTTTGTTAACTTTGAAATGTCCTTTTGAAAACCTTTTGAAAGTTTACACAGGCCTAGAATGATGTAACCTGACCATTCAGCATTTGAATCGTATGACGCTCTTTCAAGTCTTAGAAAGAGCTCGATTGTACCTTAAACATGAAATGTGGACGCCATGGAATATTGGTTGACACGAATGCCCTTTGCTACAGACCGTGAACTACTTCAGTCATAACTTAAAGTCGGCTATTTTATTCTGCACATGTGGGAGAAAGTTGTGTCTGTCTGCAACAGTTCATTGACCATGTGAATAATAACATGATCCTTCATTTTTCAAAGTTCTTGTATCTGAATGCTATCGCTACTCTAACTCTTGGCCGTCTACAATAACAAATTTAGCCAGTGACATTCATGGAAGTCACAGGCAACCTACACCTGGTGTAAATATGCACGGACACCTGGTGCACTTATGCACGGACACATGGTGTCATCGCTGACTTCCAGTGGTACATTCATATACGTTTTTTGCCTCATTTGCCTCTTACAAACAATACATCTGTTTGGGCATATAATCGAATCCGGTAATTTCCTGGCGTTGGCTTTTATATTTGGAAGGGGTGCAGACTGGTAGCCCAGTCGTTAAGGCGCTGTAATATTCACTGGTTAGAGTAGTTCCCCTTGGGCAGCCAGGATCCTGCCATAATACCCATCACATCGCAGGATCAGCATAATAACCATGCTCGTGAGCTTCACCATAGTAGTATGAATTAAACTAACCACGTCGTTACGATTCACTCTTTTCTTCAGTTGGGGATCTGCACAAGGTATTTCGTGAGATTGAACAGGGGTATCGCCTGCCTAAACCCCAAACACACTGGCTTCCGGAGCAGCTCGATCCATACTACAACATCATACAACAGTGCTGGAACACCAGTCCGTCGGACAGGCCCTCATTCGTCCATCTACAAAAGCAACTGGAGCACTTGTAAAAACAATCTGGCGTGTTCTTGTGATACTTTTTAAAATGATGACATTATTGAAGCAAGATCTTTGACACTCTTCCTTGCAAAAGATATGCTTTGTTTGTTTTTGTTGTTTAACGCCACAGTCAGGTATAGTCTAGCTATATGAGACCGATCAGACAATCCAGTGATTGGCGTCATGACGTCTACTCAGTTGCGATACGATAACATGCACAACCACGTCAGTTAACCTGACCCGCCGACCCCTTTAGTCACGTCATATAGCAAGTATACCGGAACTATAAGTATGTCTTTCAGGTTGTTCTAATACTGACTGCCTTGTGGTAATACATTACTTTTTCCTTTCTGGGAACAAAATAATCCATAATTTGAAATAACGTTTGATTTCACAGGTCCAATATCATATTGCTGCGTGTTGAATAAATGTTACATTTTAATCTCAATGCGCATATTGACCCATCATTGATGTATAATTTACAAATGACAAATTAATCGAGGATGTTCGTTTTGATGAGATATCAGAAACGTTCGTATACAAAATATACCGTACACGAAATGTAAATTGGTTTGTTATTATAGTGACAGTGATCTTACCTGTAGATTGAAATTTAGCTTGCCATCAGTAGAGTGTTATGAAGTGACTATATAACCGCAGTGCATGCAAATGTCTAGTTATACGTTTAGTGCAGACCCGGGAAGATCCGGGTTAGAGTTGGTCTCATGCTTGTAGTCAGATGTGACTTAAGGGATCGGGTGAATGCATGTATCAGTATTCTAGTTACGTCGATCTATGAAGGTTCTCGTCCAGATTCGACTATTTACATGTCTGACAGTGGCTAAGAGTGAAACATTTAAGAAATGGATATTCGCTGAAGACATATCTGATTCGATGACCATGGACTATATTGCTCGTGCTCGTGAGCTTTACCAAAATAAATATATATGTATATATATGTATGTGTGCGTGTGTGTGTGTGTGTTAGTCATTTTATTAGACAGAGTAGTTATGTTGAATTTCTGTTAATTGTTTTATTTTATGATATTTTGCTGGTTGCAAAATCCCACTGATGGCAAACCCTTTCCAAATATACATTTTGAAATAAAGTGATTTTTCAAATTCTTTGAATTGTCTTATTTCCCCGTCTATCCTATGTCAGTGAGTTGTCTAGGAGACCAGACACTGTGCACATTATAAATTCATGTGGAGTAAAAATACTATTATAAACAGGGATACCTTTTTGAAAATTAAATTTAGCAAAGACCTTTAGGTATGATGAGTGTGTATTGCTTTACGCCACAGCAACACAGCAACAAATTGCCATCAACACCTCACATACTTGTCAATAAACGAGTCTGGATCACTGGTTGCTGGCATCAGAAATGTCTTACATAATCTAGGTTTTATAAAGTAGTAACAATGTTACCCTATTTCTTGTGTAATTTATAGTGTAAAGGTGTCATATTCTGCTCTGGAACATCCAGAAGAGCCCCATCACACAACAAATAACTTTAACTCGCATTCTAACATTAGAGTTCAAACCGAAACAACCAACAAGATTGAGTATAGACGCGATTGTTTGTCGATAGAACTCAAAATATGATTTAGAAGTTACTTTTGAATTCCCTGAAAGCTGGACAGGTGAACATCAATAATGGTATTGGGCATATAACAGAGTTCACACCTGTAAAGATATATGCGCAGCTGAACTCCATGTCATTCAAATCTGACTCCAGCGATTTTACTTGCAGTGTTAACAATTTTGTCTATTTTAGATTTGAGATGAACTGAGAGAGACCCGTACCAACAATGGAAGGAAAATGTTAAATTGTAGATTGGGGAATACCCCACAGCTTCCAGTGTTGCGATGTATATGATCCATGAATACAACACCATACAGAGAAAAGAATATATCTATTCAGTTGATGCCTAAGGCGTACCCTGGTTTGTGATAAGGGTTGCATACCGTGATAACAGAAATATCCCCCTCAATACAAACATACGTACGAGGAATGTCTGTCGCACATGACTTGACTTGTGATATTTTATCAATCTTTAGAAAGTCAGCCCATGATTATACCTCCGTAAATGGACCTGCAACTGCGGGAAAATAACTAATGGTGTCCTGCTTCACCTTTAGTCCCAACAACTTATGCATGCCCTACACAGACAGCACGAGACAATGCTGATGATACGAAGTATCAATACTAGGTGTGTCTGATCCATACTCCATTGCTGACAAACCGCTGTTATGTAGCTTGGCTATTCATAAGAGAGGCTTTCAGCGTCAATCAAGAGACATACGGCAAGTGAGTGACGTCAGTGACTCCCCGAGACAAACATGTTTACCTTTCTGTCAATAAAAGTGACGTTTTACGCAGCAGCCATAATTGAAGTGAACTCCATTCGAGTTGCACAATGGCCTTTGAACTGTACGTATTCCTCGGAGTTCACGTTGTTCAGCTGTACTCATGCACAGCGTGGGCTCTCGTATGAATGTATGAACAGACCATTAGCAATAACTGTGCTCGGAAACAGTAAGCCACAGTGAGAAGCTAGATCCTTTTGCGAACACGGTGAGCTGGTAAATAGACGACGATATAGGGTCCTGTTTCAATGTTCAAGTCTACATATGTGTTGGAGTTCCAACATACTCCGGTGGACAGATCTGAGTCGGTTATGCGAAGGGTCGGAAGTGTCTGTGGTCATCAGAAGTTCACCTTATTTGATTAATTGCTCAAAATGCCGTTGACGGGATGTTCACAGGCACACAATTCAACGGGTGAGAAAATATTTTCAGAAATACAACATCCTATGACTTTTGTAGCGGTTAACGTGAAATCGTAGTGAATGAAATGTTCAAACTGTGCAGATTATTATTTCTTTATCAATTTCAGTATTGTTTAATTGTAATGAGGTGAATGAGACGTGAATGCAATTGATTTGTATTGAATTGGCGTGAATGAAGCCAAGTGTTATTGTGTGGTTTGAAAAAAAGACAACCCTGATTCACATTAAATCTAATGATGATACAATATATAGTGTAAACATATTAACTACTTGGTCCAATTGCCTCTGAAACATAATGATCAGCTTTGACCAAACGTTTGGTCAAGTGACATATTCATTCACCTGTGATTGGGTGTAGGCAGAGCATGAGTTCCGTTTTTCACACCTAGTTTTCGTTTATGATGTGCTGTTGTCAGTAGGGGGTCTCGTTGGTGGGCCAATCGTGACAATGACTGTTAAAACTTATCTATGGGCCTTTGTTAACTATAGAAACTCCAAAGACCTAATAACAGATCGAGTAACTCGGTTATTTATAGCCCCGAGGAGACGTAGGGGAATCCCCTAATATATTTCATACAAGTAATTAATATGAAGATAATCTGTACTTTTGCTTACGTTAACGAAGAGGTACATAAGCAACTCATCGCGGTGAATAG
Source organism: Haliotis rubra (assembly GCF_003918875.1). Taxonomy (NCBI): domain Eukaryota; kingdom Metazoa; phylum Mollusca; class Gastropoda; order Lepetellida; family Haliotidae; genus Haliotis; species Haliotis rubra. Next base: position 29,171 of record NW_025767441.1, read on the forward strand.
CTGCAAAATGTCTGATGTAGCGTTAAGTAATATTCATTCACTGACAGAAGCGATTCTTAATTTATTGCATTGTATGGGACGTGATCTAATGTAAGCAACGGCTTATTCAAACCATGGCCCTTGCATACATGTGTATATAAAATAAACCTTTCTGTCATTCATTGATTATGGATTCTAGCACCAGTTATCTACCTTGCCTTGTACGACTTTGAAGGAAGTTACGTAGATGACTTGTCATTCAAGAAGGGGGACAGACTCAGGAAAGTGGACGCTGAGTAAGTTGACACATATCTACATATGATACCAGTCACAGTAACAGAACCATGTTTAACTAGATTCTGCATAAGACTATGGTATAAACAAACGTAATAGTGAACATGACGATATATTGAAATTGTTGGCGCTCAACTATTTTCCTTTGTCCATGAAAACGTTCGGCAATAACTATAACCCTCATGTTACATGGTTAAATCAAATTGCTTGATATACGTTTGTAACTTCAGGGTGCCGTTGTACAAAGCAATCTTAGCGCTAAGGTGACCGTAGCTCCCATACCTTAACATAGACTTAAGGTAGTCTTAGCGCTAAGGTTCTTTTGTACAACGGCACCCTGAACTATAAACGCATTAACGCGAGAGAATAGCAAGTTTCGATGACCCACAGAAACAGTAAAAATCACATGATTGGATCACTTAAATCTCTGTCGACATCGGGTGTTAGCGAAAAGGCTAGACATGCTCTACCCTACTTTCAGCATTCGACACAATTAGCTTTATTCACGTGTGTTTGTTGCCGTGCGCCACATCGAGCAATACACCTGCCACGTGACACCGGTCTGTAAAGAAACCGCCTCAAATAGAAGCGACAAAACCCTTTCCACCTTTCATAAGAAATCTCTGCCCACAAAAACACGATACTAATCCATCTTTCTTTCGTCCATACACAGCGAGACATCTGACTGGGTGGTATGTGTCAACCTGACAAATGATGAAGTCGGGTACATCCCGACCAACTATATGAAGGTTGAAAACAACTCTCCAGAGACTCAAGTGTACGTGTTTCAACATCATTTATACTTACTAACGTTAGATATAAATATGCAAATTGGTAATTTCAGTTTTTGCATTCAGCACAGACATACGTTTCAAAGCGAAGACGTGCTTTGAACCATTTTACTTTATTCATATGTTATGAATGAAGAGACATAAACTTCTTTAAGTACAACACACAACAATCAAATTATCTTCAGGGTGTTGAACTGAAAAAGGGGCGGTGGGGGTAGCCTAGTGGTTAAAGTGTTCGCTCGTCACGTCGAAGATCTGGGTTCGATTCCTCATATTGGCACAATGTGTGGAGCGCATTTCTGGTGTCCCCCGCCGTGATATTGCTGGAAAATTGCTAAAAGCGGCGTAAAACGAACCGACTCAATCACTCAACTGAAAAATGTATGTCTCTCTTAGAAAATAAGTTATATAGAGACAGTCAATATTCAGAAAGATAATACATTTATTTCTTTCGTGCGTCTTTGTCGGAAACTGGTATGTTAGATCATTATACATATCGTAGTTCAAGGGGGCGGTGGGGTAGACTAGTGGTTAAAGCGTTGGCTCGTCACGCCGAAGACCCGGGTTCGAATCCCCACATGGGTACAATTTGTGAAGCCCATTTCTGGTGTCCCCCGCCGTGATGTTGCTGGAATATTGCTAAAAGCGGCGTAAAACCAAATTCAGTCAGTCAGTCAGTCGTAGTGCAAGACGAACGACCTGTGTTCTCGTATGTGTATTCAGGTGGCGGTTCACCTCTACAAATACATGAATACATGGATGCGTGTTGCTGCTGGTGGTACACATTTATGAATGTATGTTCATCATCAGACTAATATTTGTATAGCGCCAATATCCAGCTGAGCTGCTCAAAGGCGCTTTGTTCTTCCCTCTATCATTGGATGCCAATGGCAACGGCACATCGTATTTTCAATCTCAACTCACTGGGGATCATGCAACCCGTGCAGCCACAAGGCGCACCAAGTTAGTGGGGCTTTCTCATTTGTGTTGCAGCTGGTGGTTTGCCTGTACACGGGAGAGAGGGGAGCAGAGACTGTTGAAGGAGGGTTTGACTGATGGCACCTTTCTGGTCAGACCAACGTCAGGTAGGAGCACTGCCATAATACGTCACTTGACGTTCATTTTGCAGTTGTTTTACATTTTCTTTCTTCATAAGTAATAAAGCGTTTGAGTGTAGACATAACTTCGAAGGCAATAAATTACACTTTATAGTTCTATATATATATATATACTATTCACACTTTGCTAAGGATCAAATCATTGATTCAACGAAAAATATTATGTGGGGTCTAATTTGGTTTAAATATCTAAGCTTATTGTAAGCATGGATCCTAGGTTTCAGTATGTCACTGCATCTTGTGGATCCCATACCTGCTATTGACAGGTGTTGTGTACTTGTTAATGACTCGTTCCATGATTTGCAAAATGGTTGATTGGTGCCATGAAAACCATTTTGATGTTACTCATGTATCAAGTGCATAAGGTTACATTAAAGTGGCTGTTAGCCTAAAGAGGGGTTACCATATCAATATGTATCATGCTTTAAATGGATACAATTTCAAATTATAAATCTATATTTAAGTAAAGCTGGGAATTATTGTGATCCTTAGCAAAGTGTGAGTAGTATATCTGCGCCCCGTAATCATGTTGTCAGTTGACCTGTTGGCAGAATATAATGATTATCGTTTTGCCATTTTTGTCACTTACTTGCTAAATATTATTAACTGCATTTAGTACAGGTCTGTTTCTATTTGGGATTCTTATGCAGCTTCACGATAGCCGAAGGTTGACCCACCTGGTGCAATCAGTTCGACAGAAGTAAGGGTATCCTCATCTAGAAGCTAACAATCAGCACAGGGTCAACCTACTGATTCTGGTTATATTGTTTGATCGGAAGTTGGCGACATACAAATGTAGGCCCTCTTGTTACGATCCAGATACAAAGCTTCCACTCAGTTTACTGTATATCGGTGGTGCTGCACACCATAGCTATAGAACATATGTTCCTGATGGTAGAAGAATGTCCTTGTGTAACCCCATCAAATGTTTCATCTTTAAGACACAAATTCCTACACATTAAGTGTGAGGTGGCATGAAGGGGATGGGGCGCCATGTGTCAAACATTACAAACTGCGCATGTCAGAAGATGGGCAGACGTACATCGGGCTCAGAAAGATGTTTCCTACAGTCAACATGCTTATAGCATATTATCAAGGTAATACCATCACAAAGCTGCACATTCCTATTCCTTATGCTGTTTTAGGCGAGGCGGCGTGGAAGCCCAGTGGTTAAAGCTTTCGCTCGTCACGCCAAAGGCCCGGGTTTGATTCCCAATATGGGTACAATGGGTGAAGCCCATTTTTCTGGTTTCCCCCGCCGTGATATTGCTGGAATAATGCTAAAAGCGGCGTAAAACCATACTCACTCGCTGTTTCTGAGACATGCTTACTCCAATTTTGTTTAATTTCCATATGTTTCGCTGGTTCACTTGTTAATCTTACTCCTCAACATGCAGTGGTGTGTGCTCAAATATCGTTTTCTATATAGCATACCCCATATTGAAGTATAAGGTGTGACTTTGAATAACACATATACTGGATTTATCAATTGAAAGGTATTGATCTGTGCTTCTGTGCCAAGAACATGATACTGACGAGTCATTTTACGAATACTTCACTCGAAAGCTTTGTCGCATATTTCGAATTTGAATATATTTGATGTAGATGCATACATTTGTCGCTTGGTTTGCTGACACAAACTCTTGGCAAGTGTTGTATGAAAGCAAAAATAACTAAAGACACGTGTTATTGTGACATATGTTTATTCAGACATATGCTTCTGTCACATGTTATTCAGACATATGCGTTTGTCACATGTTATTCAGACATATGCGTTTGCCACATGTTATTCAGACATATGCGTTTGCCACATGTTATTCAGACATATGCGTCTGTCACATGTTATTCAGACATATGCGTCTGTCACATGTTATTCAGACATATGCGTCTGTCACATGTTATTCAGAAATATGCGTTAGTCAAGTACTTTACAGACAGTTTAGCACAGGCTTTACATACATACGTGTAGAGACACAACCTTTTCACTGACACTCTCTATGTTCATATAGCTTGCAAACATTTACTTCACCGATTGTGTTTACAGTCAACGATGACGGTTTGGTGTGCCGCCTTACCACGCCATGCCCAAGGATTGTAAAAGCCCAGCAGGGGTAGGTAATAGCGACAAAACCCTTTCAATCTTCACAAACAATCTCTGCTAAAAGTTGAGTTATTGTAAACGTATTGTTAAAAACGTTAACACTATTAACATTATTAAAACATGGGCTTCCATTTGTGGAACCATGTGTACACAGCTGCCCGGTTATGATGTAGTATATTTAAATGTATAACGAGAAGCGACAAATTGAAAATGCCACATATTGAAAATGAAATAATCTTGCTAGTATACAGTACACTTATATGTTCACCCTCAAACATAATACTTTTGACATGCTTTCTCCACAGAAGCCGGTCAGTCAATGGCGAGAGGTAAATAAGCATTGATTCTTTTACTGCTCCGCAATATAGTGAGTGAGTGAGTGAGTGAGTGAGTGAGTGAGTGAGTTTAGTTTTACGCCGCGCTCAGCAATATTCCAGCTATATGGTGGCGGTCTGTAAATAATCGAGTCTGGACCAGACAATCCAGTGATCAACAGCATGAGCATCGATCTGCGCAATTGGGAACCGATGACATTTGTCAACCAAGTCAGCGAAACTGACCACCCGATCCCGTTAGTCGCCTCTTACGACAAGATAGTCGCCTTTTTATGGCAAGCACATGGGTTTGCTGAAGACCTATTCTACCCCGGATCTTCACGGGTACCGCAATATATACACAGTCACCAAATTATGAGAAAAACACTGCAAAAGTAGAATGGTAGTTTTCCGCAGCAGGACATTACTCTGAGTTGGCCATATAATATATATATATATGTGTGTGTGTGTGTATGTATGTGTGTGCGTGTATATGTGTGTGTGCCTGTCTGTGCGTATATGTGTGTGTATGCGTGTGCGTATGTGTGTGCATGCGTTCCTGTAGGTAGGTACGTATGGATGGATGTACGTGTGTGTGCATGCACGCGTGTGTGTACGGATGTGCTCTGGGGACAATGACATACGATCATTTGTCTTTTTTCATATTTCACTGACGCTGACGTCAGACTCAGTCCAGTTAATTACGTATTTTTCTCACATATGCATGCATTCGTACATGTATGACAGACCGTGTGAAACATACGTTGTTATACTTCTAGTTGGTGGTTTGATGCGGGGCGCCATGATGCAGAGGCACTGTTGTTGAAGAAAGAAGTGGTACTTGGTAGTTTCCTCATCAGGCCCTCCGCGGGTGAGTCTGACCAGCTGAGGGGCGAACGTTGTTCCCCTCATATAATAATACATCTTTTGTTAATCTTTAACTATCGATAGTGATTCTAAAGATATCTCTCATATTGGTGGGTACTACTTCTCTACCTCAGCAGTCCACATCTGAAGAGACTCCTTCGAAATATATCACACCTTAAGTAACTCAAAATTCATTTTAAAAATTCCAGAGAAACAACGTTTTACTGAATTGAAGAATAGTTCAGATTTAGTCTAAAAAGGAAAGACAAAACTGATCAGGTTTTAGGTGAATGCTTTTGAGTTGTTAGTACACATGGCATTACGTTCCCCACAAAAGCCATCCTTCAGTCAAGCAACAGTAGCTTTAACAATCTGGCATTAGATAGTATAGATGAGCATCTATCACATCCTTACGAACAGTGTATTGTTGTTGCATTGTTCAACTGCTTTTTCGTATCTCTGAATCTGTTGTTTCAGGTAATAGACCATTTACTATTATATATACGGTTGTAATTGACCTGGTATATAAATTCTTGGTAAATTGTTCCAGGACCAGACTCATATGCCCTGTCTGTGAGGCTGCAACACGGAAACGCCGAATCCCCCTTTGTCAAGCACTATAAAATACAGACGGCGACGAACGGACAGGTGTACATTGGAATCCGAAAGATGTTTTCCAGCATCCACGCCCTTGTAGCGCATCACCGAGGTAGATGCACATTCGGTTTAATATACTATATCACTATATGTAAGTACAGTGAAAATGCACTGTGGGACGTCCCCACTTCGAGATATCCGAGGTTTGATACAGCCGCAAAATAATGACCAAATGAGTGAGTGAGTTGTGTTTTACGCCGCACTCAGCAATATTCCAGCTATATGTCGGCGGGCTGTAAATAATCGGATCTGGACCAGACAATCCGGGGATCAACAGCATGAACATCGATCTACGCAAATGGGATGCGATGACATGTGTCAACCCAGTCAGCGAGCCTGACCACCCGATCCCGTTAGTCGCCTCTTACGACAAGCATGGGTTGCTGAAGATCAATTCTAACCCGGATCTTTACGGGTCGATGACCAAATGAGAAATACGCAGGGACCCATTTTTCCTTCGAGAAAACCGTACGTTCCACACAATTATAACATCCACATGTGCGTAAACGGTATAATACACACATTAAGACATCGGAAATCTATCTGCTAACATTCCCCATTCCTTAAAGATATTTAATTCAAATATTTAACAATTAATTCATTTATGCACAAATATTTTTATAAATCTTAAATCGGCACCAACTGCATGCATATGCGTACTGTTTAATATTACAGCAAGAAAGAAAGTTGGGTAAGAATTCTGTATGATCATGCTCTGACACATTGCCAGGGAGGGAAGACGGGCTGGCGTGTCGCCTCACGGAACCATGTCCAAGGATGGCTCCAGTCGTCCATCTTCGTAACATGGAGGTGGACAGAAGTCACATTGACATGACGGTCAAGCTGGGATCTGGCTACTTCGGCGAGGTCTGGAAAGGTACATACAAAGGGGATGATCATTGTGATGGTTTGATACCGAGTGCTCTGTGTTCAAAAGTCAAAATTGAGCAAATGGCGTACACCTTCGGGCAAAAGAATAAAATGGTCAAAAATGCTTTGATCGGAATTCCAGAAGTTTTTTTTATTTTTTTTTTAAAATCTTTTTGTTTGTTCCCATAATTGAGTACAAGCATATAAAGTAAAGCAATAAATGCATAAATACTTGATCAAAGTTCATTAGGTTCAACAAAAATGTTAGGTCAACTGATAGCATAGAGAGAATATACTCCAGTAAAATTATTCCCCTTTGATTAAAGATTACGTCAGAAATTAAAGGTCACATGCAACGTAAAACACAACTTTACAGATTCTGATACCTTTCGGTATGGACATACCGAAACAAATCGTCAAAAATGCAAATTCAACTTATAAAGTTGAAAAATAACGCGATGAAAAAAAAGCGCGAAATCGGAGTTCAAACGTTTCACTAATTTTCCCCAGACTTTTCTGGGGAAAACGGGTTTCAACAGCTGGGCTGCGCTCATAGCACGTGCGCAAGTAAATAGGTTCGCGCAGCTTGGAAGCGGGTTGTCTGGTGAATACTCGGTGAAGGCTTTGGTGTGAGCTATTTTTCTAATGTTTTGTTGATATTTCACAGGCGCGAGCTTTTTATATGTTATGACAGTAAATTAACTGTTTATATTATTTCATTTGTCTATTTCACCACACGTTCTTCTTACCGAGTCACTTTCTCAGTTCGATACTTAAAAGCAATGTCATTATTTAGCGTTGACAGAATTTCAATATATAGATATGTCGTTGTCACAGACAAAACTCAATGTCTTGTTTCATTGACACCTGTGTGTCTGCCTGCCTGTCTGCTAATGACAATATTCAATACACAGCTGCTATCACTGACCACATGCAATTTGAACTTAACACCAATCAGGCTATACATCATAAACAAAATGCATTGATTTATGACCCGAGTTCGGTCTCTGTCACATTATGTAATTACACAGACAGGCAGGTGTGATACTTGAACACATGACATGTTATGATGTCTGTTGATTGCAAAATGTTTTACACAAAAAATGAGCATGTATTTACAAAACCCAACATCTCAATATATATATACACACAATTAGCCGGGAAGGCATCTGCAAATGAACCAGCCGTTACACTTGAGTGCACACCCACCCGCTCTGACTGGGTTCGGTATCCCGGCTGCTTCGTTTCTCGGGAAGTAAACCGAAGTTCACAATTTTGCACTTTCGATTTGCGATTGTACGCTTATAATTTTGTTTATATATTTTTTCGTAACCAGCAATGTATATTATATGTCATGAATAAGTGATAATGGTGTTTTAATTATGTTTGATTTTTGGGTTGCATGTGACCTTTAAATATTGAGAATAAAGGAAACTATTTATCTGAAAATTTATCAGATTTATTGTTCCTTCTGGATATGAAATTTTCAACCGTATAAATGTCTTTCAAAAATTTAAAAAAATTATTAACTTTTGGAATTATTTTCTTCAAAATGCAAGTATATATATATTTTATAGCAGATAAGATTATATGATTTAGTAATGGCTTATTACCCAAAATTCCAAACCTAACCATGGTCTTTGTTATTTCAAATTTCTGTATATTTTGGATTATCCAGTTTTCAAGTTCTTTCCAGAAGGTTTGGGTTACACATTCCCAATATATATGACATAAAGTTTCACTATCAACATTACAAAGGCTACATACTGCTTTGTCAACCAGTTTCATTTTCATAAGTTCTTTTTTTGTATAGATAATTCCAGAAGTTGGTGAGTCAATATTGAAGCTTACAACATTATGGATGACAACTGTCAAGCTTGATGTAAACTTCATTATAAACAAAAGAAATTGGTTATTTGACGGTGAAGTACTTTGTTATATGGGTATTATGGTTGTGCTTCGGATTAACGGTCACTTTAAGTATGCAATGTTCGAGGGACTACTTTCAGTCTAGTAACGTTGTGATAGCATATTTTATTTCAGTCCTGTGGTCAAACCCACTTTTTATGTATATGCGTAATTTGCCGGGCAATTTTACCATGTTGAAACGAATCTGATGACAGTAGTGATAGAACTAAATGAAATGGCAATAATGATTGCCTTACTACGAAAGCAGATATTAATAACGACATTCTTGTTGTTGAAGAGTATGACGATGGACATGACATATACCAGTCCGGGTACCCTATCAACAAAACCTTCGAAGCTATAAGCTATTCGTAAGCCTAGTATGATAAAGTATAGGGATACGGTAGGACGTAACGTTTTGAACTCTAGATCGGACCCTGAGAAAAATATATTTCATTCTAGGAACGCTGAACGGAAAGCGTGATATCGCAGTTAAGAAGTTAAAACCTGGCAGGATGACTGTGGATGAATTCATGACCGAGGCGAGAATAATGAACCAATTACGTCATATCCGCCTGGTTCAGCTTCTGGCAGTATGCACAGATTGTGAACCTGTGCTGCTCGTCACTGAGTACATGTCTAACGGGTCTCTACTGGACTTCCTCAGGAAAACAGACCGTCCTAAGCTGGAACATTCTATGATGATACACATGTGTAGGCAGGTGAGCTCAAAACATCTCGCGAAACAGAGTACATCCAATGCCATTTAATTTAGCTAAAGTACTTTTGATTTTCGTTCGGAAGTTGACATATTATTACACTTTCATAAGTATTTGAAAAAGCAACATATGAGGCAAATGCGGCCTAATTACTGATGAGTCTTTGCTTGAAAGTTATCACAAATGTAAATATAAGTTGTTGCCATGAACATACAAAAACACCGGGCTGTTAGTCAATACAATAAGTCGTTTTTAATACAGATAGCAGAAGGAATGGCGTTCCTAGAATCGCACAACTTCATCCACCGTGACCTTCGTGCTGGCAACATCTTGGTCGGGGAACATTACGATGTCAAGGTCGCCGACTTTGGACTAGCCAGGATCGTTGACGATGGCGTTGATTATCTTTCAAAAGGTAACATACTGGCAACATGTCATTTGTTCTATTTATTGGTTTGTTGTTTACCGCCGCAGCAATATTCCAGCTATATGGCGATAGTCCATCAATATTCCAGCTATATGGCGATAGTCCATCAATATTCCAGCTATATGGCGATAGTCCATCAATATTCCAGCTATATGGCGATAGTCCATCAATATTCCAGCTATATGGCGATAGTCCATCAATATTCCAGTCTGAACCAGACGATCAAGTTATCAACAGCATGATCTACGCAACTGGGATACGATGACATGTGTCGGCCAGGTCAATGTGCGCGTGCGTATATATGTATGGGTTTCTCTCTCTCTCTCTCTCTCTCTCTCTCTCTCTCTCTCTCTCTCTCTCTCTCTCTCTCTCTCTCTCTCTCTCTCTCTCTCTCCCCCTCTCTCTCTCTCACACACACACACACTTTATGTGTAAACTAAAAAAGGGGTGCAATAGCGGTGCTGACTAAAACTTTACCTCTGCTCTTTCATGGTGAACTCAATATTGAGGTCTAATCAGCAAGACCAAGAATTGCACCGTTTTTCAGTGGCATGTGTGTGTGTGTGTGTGTGTGTGTGTGTGTGTGTGTGTGTGTGTGTGTGTGTGTGTGTAATTTTTCCATTAACGATTGTAACACATGATAATTCCAGAATGTATCAGAAATTAGAATTAGGAATGTAGAGTTTACATTCGAAACAACAATTTGTGACTTTCACCAAGTGTTTTCACACTGATCTGTGTCCATGTAGGCAGCCGTGTACCTATCAAGTGGACAGCTCCTGAGGGAATTGTATACAGGAAATTCAGCATCAAGTCAGACGTTTGGTCTTTTGGTGTGCTGATGTTTGAGGTTGCAACGTCAGGGAAGGATCCTTATGCAGGTAATGCCGTTCTGGTTAGACTTAATCAAAGGTTCAGAGAGTGATCGATTGGGAAACTGAGTGATTGAGTAAGTCTGTCAGTCACTAATTGATGGTTTGATTGTTGTTTAACGCCGCACTCGGCAGTATTCCAGCTATATGGCGGATGTCTGTAAATAATTTCGTCTGAACCAGACAATCCAGTGATCAACTGCATGAACATCGATCTATGTAATTGGGATACTATGACATGTGTCAAGCAAGGCAGCGAGCCTGACCACCCGATCCTGTTAATTGAGTCTTATGATAAGCATGGGTTGCTGAAGACCTATTCTTACCCGGATCTTCATGGACCGGTTACTAAACTGGGGTGGTAACCCTCAAACTTGGATTTAACCCACAACGTTCATGCCTACTAATGTGTATATATAAGGACCACAACTTTAGAAGAAGGTCTCTCACTCAAATCCCGATAAAAAGAACTCACTCTCCTACCCAGAGTTCCATGCGGCAAGCCAGCATAGTACCTCTGCCACAGGCCAGAAAAATGTGACGATTCGTCACATCTTGCAATGTCCATTCAATATTATGTACAGATTTCTTTTACTCTTTTACTTTGGATGAGGCTACACATCTAACTAAACATCTTTAATTGAATGGTTTAGTTTCACTGAGAAAATATCCAAAAGCATGTAACACTATTTCGATTTGCGTAGCGATCCTTTGTTTACATTGGTTGTACGGCTCCACGTGCAGTCATCGAAGCCGACGGAGAGCAAACGATGCAGCAAGTTTGATATCTAAATATGTACTGCCATACACTTAACTGTCGCAGTTGTGGAAGAATATATATGTAACAATGTAAAACATTATATAGAGAGCGCCGAAAAGCTTTCGTGAGTCCAGTCTCTTCTTATTTTGAATATGCGCGTTTGATTACAAACAAGAGAAAAGTCCGGTCACGTGATATGCAAATTAGCCTGTGGCAGTGATGTTATGTTAACTCATCGCTGTGCCGGAGAAAAGAACTATGGTATATTCGTTGCGGAAGCATTGTTTCAGTTTCCTTTTATCTTCATGCTATATGTTACATGTTATATTTATGCACCTTCCAACCCCAAGTACCCGTGAAGGTCCGGGTTAGAATGAGCCTTCAGTAACCCATGCTTGTCGTAAGAGACGACTAACGGTATCGGGTGGTCAGGCTCACTGACTTGGTTGACACATGTCATCGGTTCCCAGTTGCGCAGATCGATGCTCATGCTGGTGATCACTGGATTGTCTGGTCCCAGACTCGATTATTTACAGACCGCCACCATATAGCTGGAATATTGCTGAGTGCGGCGTAAACCTAAACTCCCTCACTCACTCCAAACCAAGGTTGTATATGGAAAATATCACGGACTCTGTTCTCTGATACAGGTATGAAGCCACCAGAAGTTTTGGAACAAACAGTCAAGGGGTATCGCTTACCAAAACCACAAGAACACTGGCTTCCTGAACAGATCGACCCCTACTATGAGATCATGCAACAATGCTGGAAAGAGGATCCCGCAAGCAGACCCTCCTTCTCACATCTCCACAGTGTATTTGAGGACTTCAAAGTTCAGACAGAAACACCTTATGATGATATCTGATATCAAATTATATAGAAACGGAACATTATTAAATAAGTTAAGAAGCTATTTGCGTTGGTAACATTTTTGGTTACGGTAGACACCGGACAGTGACGTTTTCGGAAGCTCGAGAACTGCAGTAGATCAGTTTGCCTAATTATGTTGACATATTTAGACTGGGCAGAAGGTATGCAGGGGTAACTCTGATATTGTTGTCATTGGTGGAGCATAGTGTGTGTGGAGAACTGCCATGAACAAGGGGAGTGCAAGGGAATGTGTGATCAGAAAGTGACATGGTGATCACGTTTGTAGCAGGGGAATGTGTGTAACGAACATTGTCATCATGTTTGTAGCAGGGACATGTGTGTAACGAACATTGTCATCACGTTTGTATCAGGGGAAATGTGTGTAAGGGACACTGTCATCAAGTTTGTAGCAGGAGAAATGTGTGTAACGGACATTGTCATCAGGTTTGTAGCAGGGGAAATGTGTGTAACGAAATTTGTCATCACGTAACGAACACGTTTGTAGCAGGGGAAATGTGTATAACGGACATTGTCAACACGTTTGTAGCAGGGGACATGTGTGTCACGGACATTGTCATCACGTTTGCAGCAGGGGAAATGTGTATAACGGACAATGTCATCAGGTTTGTAGCAGGGGAAACGTGTGTCACGGACATTGTCATCACGTTTGTAGCTGGGGAAATGTGTATAACGGAAATTGTCATCAAGTTGGTAGCAGGGGCATGATTGTAACGGACATTGTCATCACGTTTGTAGCAGGAGACATGTGTGTAACGGACATTGTCATCAGGTTTGTAGCAGGGGAAATGTGTGTAACGGACATTGTCATCAGGTTTGTAGCAGGGGAAATGTGTGTCACGGACATTGTCATCACGTTTGTAGCAGGGGAATGTGTGTAACGGACATTGTCATCACGTTTGTAGCAGGGGAAATGTGTGTAACGGACATTGTCATCACGTTTGTAGCAGGGGAAATGTGTGTAACGGACATAGTTATCACGTTTGTAGCAGGGGCATGTGTGTAACGGACATTGTCATCACGTTTGTAGTAGGGGACATGTGTGTCACGGACATTGTCATCACGTTTGTAGCACGGGAAATGTGTATAACGGACATTGTCATCAAGTTGGTAGCAGGGGCATGATTGTAACGGACATTGTCATCACGTTTGTAGCAGAGGACATGTGTGTAACGAACATTGTCATCACGTTTGTAGCAGGGGAATGTATGTAACGGACATTGCCATCACGTTTGTGTTGGGCAAGGTATGTATTGAGTAAATGTTGTCATCACTAAACTGGCAATTGCAATATGTCACTTTCATGCCATCGGGAAATTATAACAATGTTGTTAAACACGTCGTTTGTACGTGAGTGTGTGAGGTAGGTGTTGGTGAGGAGGAAGTTGTTAGATGGGTTAGGGTGTTTTTTGTCACCAGACTTTTAATTAGATGTTTCGAAGGAAACCATGTAATTGTAATTGATGTTTGGGCTTACAACCGGTCACTGAGGTTTCATCGCATTATAGATGTTGGCCAATCACAATCGTATCTTTGCCTCTGACAATCTTGCCGACAAGCAAAATCTGACGATAACACACTCTCTACATTGGTACTTTGTTGTGATCTCACCCATGTTAATCACAGTTCTAATATCCACAGAATCATCTGGGCCACTTTCTGTTTCGAACTCTGATTCACTGGCGCCTTGCAACTATTTGGAAATCACATCACCTTTGAATTGACAATACCACCTCGTGTAATAACAAGCAATAATTAAAATTTTCACTGTCGACTCACAAGGATTCTTTAACACATAATACCTTCACAAACTGCCCGTGTCGCGTCCACATAACTTAGTTTCAGGGGCTCTGTCGTCCATCCGCCATCTTTCGTGTTTTAAACACACACAAATAACCGTTTAAGCTGCCATTAACTGTATGGCGAAAAAGATAAAGATACATGCAGTGTTACGTGGCAGTGTTATTATTTGTTAGAAACCATTGTTTCTGTTAGAATTCAATAGTGTTGAGTGCCAGCATCGCCAGTTGCTATATTCAGACTGTCAAAAGTAATCTGGAAGCTTCAAGAACAGTATAGCCTAATCTATCATGTCACGGTATCTTCTGAAAGTCATTTATACTATATATATCATATGAATGTCGCAATTTTCATCATAGAAATCCAGACAAGAACGTGTACATGAATGACATGTTTGCTGTTTGTTGATTTGCCAGCCAATGTATTAGTTTAACTTTGAAATGCACACGTAGCACGATATGTGTACCAAATTTGAATAAATGAATAAAAACATGTTTAAACATCACAGTTAAAACTATTCTAGCCATGTACATCACTTAATACCGGTTGTCAAATTTTGATATTTGAATACATTCGAGTTTGTGACCATCGAAGTGCAAACATGTTTAATAGTATATATAACTTTATTCAGAAGAAAGGCCACAGGCCCATCTACAATATATATTACAATACAAAAGGTATGATGTGCACAATAACTAAAACATATTTTTATATATTCACAATAATAATGCGCTACGTCGCATAAACGCTTCCTTAATATAATTTGCATACATATATAAATAATTGCTATTTTCATTTTGAAGAAGGCGAAAGAGAGAGTTTCTATCTTTACAGTCAATATTTAACATGTATCCTGTTCTTAAATCATCATATTGTGGGCAAATAAACATAAAATGAATTTCATCTTCTAAAATGTTCTTACAAAATGGACGAAATCTTAATTCTCTTTGGATATTATTGCTTCTGCCTGTATTCTTCATAATATTTAATTCACCGAATCTTAAAAGTGATAAACATCTTCTTAAATCTTTGTTATATAATGTTGACAAGTATGATTCCATATTAAACGTACTTTTGACACATGAATAGAACTCTAAATTAGAATGTTCATTTAACATAGAAAATATACACTGGATGTTACAATCTTTAACTCGTTGAGAGAACTGTTTACAAAATAAATCAGTGTTAACAAGTTAACAAGTTAACATGAAGTGATGGGGCCACTGTTCATGCCTTTGGTCTATTACATAATTATTTTATCTCTCCTTCCAGTCTCAAAACAGTATCTGGTAAGATTACAGAATACCGGATACCTTCCTAACTCCTAGGGTTAGGGTAAGGTTTAGGGTCAGGGTTAGGGTAAGGTTTAGGGTTAGGGTTAGGGTAAGGTTTAGGGTTCGGGTTAGGGTAAGGTTTAGGGTTAGGGATAGCGTTAGAGTTAGATAGACGTGACATTAACAATATGGTTGGTATGTATCCGGTATTCTGTAAGTGTACCCTGTATCTGTTCCTACTACATTTCATCCGTTAACTGAGTGTTAGGCCCATTCACCACAAGGAGTGCATTTGCATAGTTGAAGTGACTGGATGTAGCACGATTCGTGTCCATGATTAAAGACCTTACCTTCTCCAAACACTTGAACCTCGCACATCATCACGATGATATATATCGTAGGACACTTTCACTTACCTGGACATAGCCTCCTGTCCACACGTAACAGTCTTGGATGACCTTCTGGTTGTCACAGACTTTCGGGGAGGCTGCAGAGGGTAGGATGCTGAACAATGCCCTCTATACTCAAAACATGCGGGTAACCAAAACCAGCATGTAATTTATGTTATTATGCTCCCTTCCTTCTTGATCAGAGAAACCCTCCCATTACACCATCAACAGCAAAGAAGCCATGTCACCAAAATCCGTAAAAATATTGGGTTATTCGCACAGAAATTAATGAATACGTTTCGTACGTATCATGTTTCTCAAAATTGGGGCGGTGGGTAGCCTTGTGGTTACATCGTTCGCTCATCACGGTGGAGACCCGGGTTCGATTTCCCACATGAGTACAATGTGCGATTCCCATGTTTGGTGTCCCCGTTGATACTGATATTTAATATGTTATAATATTACGATAATTAATGAAGTTAGTAACACCTCAAGTTCAATATTATTGAACTTTTGTTCAAATATTTTTGTTATCATCCAATAAAACCATTCTCTCAAACTCTTAGATTTGTTATTGGTCATAAAAATAAATCTCTTAATTTCTGAGTGTTTGGGCTGGTCCTTTGTATGAAATAGGTAACAGGCAGGAGGTTAGCAACGCACTGGACATGAACTTTGTTGTAATAAGCTGTAGGTTTATGGGCTGTAGGGCTTTGGGGAGGTTACCCTAAAAGTTGCTTTAAACCGCTTTTGGCCATATTTCGTTGTGTATAGCAATTTCGGTTACCAAAATATAGAAATATGTCTGATCAATATTATGATAGCTGTAGGTATATGAGAAATCTGGTACAAGTGTCGTAAAATATAATACGTCCGGAAAATGTGTAGATTCTGGCTGTCAGTAACGCTGGATTTAGTGAGAGTTTGTCAAGTATCGTTTTTGAGAACTGATGAATGCAAATGTCATTGTGGTTCAATGAAAACTGTCACATGCGAACTCTGCATAAAATACCAAATGACACTTTTGTTAGTTGGACTACGATCGTGCGTGGAACTATCTAATAGAAATACAGACCTTTACGTAATTCCACCGACATTAAACATCACACTCACCAGATGAAGGAAAAAAAATATACTCCGAAACGTCGTGTTCCTCAAATAGAGAAATTGACATCCAATTGACATCCTTTATGGTGTATCACTTCTAAATGACGTTCAAAGACGAAATGATAAGAAAAGTAGGAATTTCATAACATTCTGGATACGTCTGTCAACACTGTTGAGTATACAGTATAAAGATATAATTCATGTAAGTAAATGTCTATATGTTAGTGAGAGTTCTTTATTTCTGAACTGTTGGCCAGAGGCCCATAGTACAAGTAAAAAACAGTTACAATGGGTGTGTGGTACAAGCGCGTTTGCGTTTTAACAGTGCATGGTGTATAAACGTAGCAATATTCTGAAGTAGCTGTATATTTTCTGTTGACATTAGTATGGTGAATTTGTAAAATGTGGGACAGGGCGTGTACTTTGATGGCATATACTACTTTCTTAGGTCTTCATACTGTGGACAGATGAGAAGGACATGGTATTCATCTTCAGTAAAATCTCCCTGTCACACATTTTGCAAGATTGGCTCTCAGTAACATGACATATTCTTTTAAAATACATTAAATCATAGTAGCCACATTGAAACTGCGATAACGATACTCTTAATTTCCTTATACTTACGTCTGTTAAATACTTTTCACACATAAAATGTTGTTTAAACAATGAATACGAATAAGAACATTTTCCAGTTTGAATATTTCTGATCCACTCTTGCTGGAAGCAATCCTTACATCGTTGTTGAACAATGGATAAAAAAGCTGTAGCATCCCCAACTCCCTGTCCAACCCATGCATATCCAAGACCACGTTGGAACAATGTCTTTTTGATTAACATAGCCCAGTTGTGCTTATTTCTGGCCTCGCTAGCATTTTCAACCAGATACAGTAGCATCTTATAGGCTTTTAAGGGGTTGCGGTGAGGACGCATTGAGATGACTTTCAACCAATATAAGATAGAACGTTTCAGTGCCAAGATATAGATTGGGTATCTTCCGCATTCACCTAATACAATATCGCTGGATGTTGATCTGCGGATGCCCAGAAAACGTTTACAAGCTTGCAATTGAATCTTTTCAATGCTTTCAAATCTTTGAACACCCCACACCTCAGAACCATATAATAGAATTGGCAGGATTTTAGTGTCAAAGATTTTAAAATATAGTTCATATGAGAGATTTTCAAACTTAAACAAGCTACGTTGAACGGTTATAAGAGCCTTCTTAGCTTTAAGAGTCAGATTGTTTATAGCTGCGTGCCAAGTGAGATTTCTAGTAAATAGCATGCCAAGGTATCTATATGATGATGAAACTTTAATTGGAGCAAGTTTGTAGGTCCACTTTTCCGTTCTAGAAAGTCTGCCCCCATGTTTAAATACAACAATACTTGTCTTGTTTAAATTGACTTGGAGACTCCATGTTTCGCAGTAATTCTCTAAAATATCAATTTGTTTTTGGAGTCCAATTACCGTATCAGAAAACAGAACAACGTCATCAGCAAATACAAGAAGGAACAGTTCGAGTAGGTCAGGGAATAACTGAACGCCATTTGTACAAGTGGACGTGATTTGATCGACCAATTCATTAATGAAAAATGAGAACAGAAATGGACTAAGAACACAACCTTGCCGTACCCCTAGAGGACATTCAAATACTTCTGTGTTTACGTTATTCGATGTACGCACACATGCTTTCACGTTTTGGTACACACATCGCAACACTTTATCCATTTTTTTACCCTAGTCCGTTCTTTTTGAATAGATACCAGAGTGAGTGAGTGAGTTTAGTTTTACGCCGCACTCAGCAATATCCCAGCTATATAGCGGCGGTCTGTAAATAATCGGGTCTGGACCAGACAATCCAGTGATCAACAGCATGAGCATCGATCTGCGCAATTGGGAACCGATGACATGTGTCAACCAAGTCAGCGAAACTGACCACCCGATCCCGTTAGTCGCCTCTTACCACAAGCTGGTCGCCCTTTATGGCAAGCGCATGGGTTGCTGAAGACCTATTCTTCCCCGGATCTTCACGGGTCGAATAGATACCAGAGCTTTTGTCTGTTGACGGAATCGAACGCTTTTGAAAAATCAATAAAACAAGCAGTTTTCCACCCTTTTTTGAGAGGTATTTACTGATAAGGGCCTGTAGGGTAAAGATATTATCAATGGTAGAGTATTCTGATCGGAATCATCTTGTTCCTCTTTAATTTTATTGCAGCACTCGGCCCAGAATACAAGTCTATTGTTTCAGATACTTGTATATAACTTGCCAAATACACTGAGAAGTGATATGGCACGTTAATTTGCAGGCAAGGTTTTATCTCCATTTTTATAAAATGGGATAATGATAGCTTTGGACCAGGACAAAGGGAACTCTCCTTTATCATAAAGAGAATTGAATGAAATTTCCAGAAAAGGTAGGAGAAAATTTGCTGAAGACTTAAACATTTCGCCAATTATGTAATCATCCCCAGACGCTTTATTTGCCTTGAGCTTGGTAATACTGGAGTACAAATTATATTTCTCCTATACTAATTGGTGAATCAAATACATCATCAGGGGTTTGCAAGTCACATTGACTGAACAAGATGTAATCATCGAACGATGGATCGTTGCTGGGGTCATTCTGGTTTTCAGCAAACAGGTCCCGAAAGTAGTTAAACCAAGTCTCTGGAGATATATTATTTGTATCCGATGATGAAACCCCACCGGTTAGGTGTTTCAGCTTTCGCCAGAACGATTTAGGGTCACCCACTGAATCATTCAATTCAATTAATTGCTTATCGTCCTGGTTGCGCTTGGCCGTCTTACAAGCTGATTTGTATGCATTTCTACTTGTTACATAAGCGGCTAGAGACGCCTCGTCTTTGCGTTCACGAAATATGTTCAAGAAATGACAGCGCTGATGTTTAAAAGATCGACACGCATTGTTAAACCAAATATGTACCTTGCTGCGTGACGTAACAACTCGCTTCATACAATCAGCTGACCTCAATAATACGTCAGTAAACATGTTAACCCCTTGATAAATATCAAATAAAGAAATATACGTTGCATCATTCAAAGAGTCAGATGAGCTTTCGAGCATTGACACATACATATCTTCGAAATCGTGCTTCCACGTGTACTTGGTAAAGCATGAATCAGAAGTAGCCGTGCTGTTATCAGAAATATTACTCGAACCTGTATTGGTAGGTAATGAGAATATAATTGGCAGGTGTTCAGATTCAGGTTTTGAAAGGATGTCGAAAGATAGTATTTCTCTATAAATGGGTTCTGATCCAATGACATAATCAATAACGCTGCAACCATTTTTACTAATAAAAGTAAAATCCCCAACACCCTTATCGCTTCCAAAGTGACCATTGAATATGTGCAAATTATGGAGTCTACATAGCTCGATCAGGTATTTGCCAAATACATTTACTCCGTTGTCACAAGAGAACCGTCGTTCCTTAAAATGATCAGATACGTAATCATTGTCTATATGTTGTATGCGTACACATATTGGGGTTTCTCTTTTACAATGTCATAGCGAATGTTAACTTAAATATGATTGTGTATTTCGTGTGGTGTGTGTATGTAGTAAGATTTATTATTACATTATATACTCTTAAAAAAGGTAGGGGAAATTCATATTTAATTTACGATTGAAAAACTGCGAGATATATCGGAGTCAATCAATGTTGATGTGATAATAATGAATGTTGTGAGAGTGCATCACCACTTGCACTTCCTTATGACCATAGTTGTTGGTACAGTAATCGCTCTTGAAAGAGCATGTGTACGATGTGTGCATGTGAACACCGGCTAGAAACAAACACTAACAACTATATGATGCAAGCTGATTGTCAAAATTAATGGTCTACATAGAGAATCTCACCCAAGTGTCTACTGATATCAATTATATCAACACAAGTTGATAAAGTTACAAATATCCGAGGCTTGCCGAGGATATTTTTACCTTTATCAACGAGTGTTGATATAATTGATATCAGTAGACACGAGATTGAGATTCTATTTATCATCAAAAATCATTCTTCATTAGTTTTTATTGAAAAATGTACATATCTCAACACTGTACTATCATTAAACTTGCAGTGCAGTGATGTCATAGCATTGTGACGTCATCACGTTGATGACGTCATAGCATTGTCAGGGCATTGTACAAAATCTACTGTCAAAACGATATCTCCTAGGAGATATCATATGATCTTACACAAGTGATATCTCCTGTGGAACACAGTTTTGGATGATAAAGTGATTTATCTACCTTCTTGAATACTGTCAACATCAAGAATGACATCCCATTCACGTGTATGTTTCTAAACGCTTACACCCCCTTTTCAAATCGAAAGTTCAGGTTCCCCTACTTTTTAAAGAGTATAGATCGCGTTGGGTATTACGAGTCCTGCCCGGAAGAGGTTTTGTACTATGAAGCGATACACCGAATGTTTACTGACTGTATTAAAAAGACAAAATTGCACTTTTGACATGTGCTGAAGCACGTTTTTAAGACAAATATTGAAATATTGACTATAATACAACTAGCCTTGCTCACTTGTGAAGGAGAACTTTTATGTATCTACCATTTTCCCTTCTTGAGAAGATGTTCTATATAGTTATAAACAATCTGCATTTTGAGCATGTTCACTGCGGTCCCATAATGCGCGCCATCATACGCCATCACTCCATTCGTAAATGGAAATGTGTCCAACACGTCAACATGTAACTCTCTTAGTTTGGTATTAATGAATTCGTTATAAAGCCGCAAGTGCTCGTCACTTTGATTATAGAATCTTGGAATCTTTAGTAAACCGTGAGCATGTGGACTCACCCACACAAACTTCGGCCATTCTTGCTTCGTCTGGTTATAGATATGTACAATTGGTTTCAGGGCATGTTCCCACGCATCTTCTTTGTTATACCCACCATGGATACCTTGACCTAGTAAAATGATTGACCGATTTTTTGAACGCAGGGTGTTAATCAAAGTAAAGACGGGTCCTGCTTGGTTTGGTAAATTCACTTCTATATGTTTTAAAAGGGTATGACCATCACACACTCGTTTGACCTTATTGATGCCGTAATTGAGAAACTGAAACTGGCCTTTGTATCGCTTCCGGTTTTCTGAAATAATTAAATCATCTGTGGTCAGTTCATATGTTACAATCGGTAAACCTCAAAAAGAAAGAGACTATCTTTTACGCTATATGTTGAATAGGTTTTCTAACAAACACAGGACAGTCAACTTATATTCAGACAATTACTATTGATGGTGTTCGGGTACTTACGTAACGCTTCGTTGGGTCTGAAAGTTGAGTTCTCATAATTGTTTGTCAAATGCATTATAGCCATTGTATGCATCTGTCTCAAATAGGAGTCACCGATGAAATATATCTCAGACCCATACAGGAGTTTGCAGGATGAGGGGGCTGTGTGATTTTTCACCTGACACCTGGTGTGTCTGGGTTTCCATGTTGCATATTCGGCATGAATCCGCTGCCGCATGTCGAAACAGGTTGGACAGGAACATTCTTCTTCGCTTCTGGCAACGCATTGATTGTTGTAACAGCAAGGAGTCTTCCCCAGGGGATCACATAAAGCTCGAAACTTCAGAGCAGGGTGACTTTTAAGGCCGGGAAACCCAACATTCCCACACTGTTTATCTGCTCGTTCCATACTAGCAGAGACCTTGTAGTGAGATCGAGCTTCAATGAGAAAAGCGTGGATTTGTTGAGACTCGTTCTTTGTCAATGGGCGGGTAATCCATGACCCTTGTGTCATCCCCGACATCACATCCGGGCAACTTCCACTGGGCGAAGCTGGGAACACATTTTTTATATCGATAGGAGATACGGTACAAAGTAGGCAGATAAAGATAATGCAGATCACAAATAATATCTTCAACACACGGTACATGTTCTGATTTGTGACAACGCTTCGTGCCTGGTGTTTGAATCCTGGAGAACATGGATTCACGATCATTTTCTTTAGCGTCATCTGCAAAATAGACGAAATGTGCTCATTAACTAAGCATCACATAGTCATACCATGTCTGATATATACTAGGCGTCATCAATAAAGGGTTAAATGATATATAGCACATGTAAAAAAAAAGTTTCTCAGAAATAATAGAACTAAGAGTGTCATCCTAATGTTTAATGTGTTGACAAACGTGACACATCGTGACAAACAGACAAAACGTTCAGACTGCACTAGCAAACATCAGTTTTATAGACCAACCCCCCAAAATGAAAATGACAAACATGAAGCACGCGGTCATTCAAAATCTTGTGTACCCTCCTCGCGCGTCCAAGACACAGGTGCACGTTGTTTTTATGCTCCTTATCAAGTTCATAAAGAAAGCTTGCGGAATCGCATTCCATTCCTCTACTAGAGCTCTGCGGAATCCTGGGAGATCCATTGGTGCTGGGTGGCGTGTGTACAAACGTCGACCGAGTTCATCCCAGGCATGCTCAATTGGGTTCAGGTCTGGCGAGCATGCTGGCCACTCCATCCGCTCTTCACCCCGCTGCCTAACGAAGGAATCTGTTAAGTAACGCAGCGTTAACCATGTGCCTATCATCTCGGACTGTTTTGACTCGGGGGGAGACCTGGTCGGTGTGCATATTCCACAGACCCATTGGCTTGAAATCTCTGCCACAGACTACAAATAGCACTCTGACTCACATTAAAGCGGATAGCAACCTGCTATAGCCTGACGCTCTATAGCCTGACCGATTTCAGCAAGTGTCAAAAAACGACTCATTTTAAGCTGCGTTTTCAAACAGGTACCTGAACAGTGAACGACAGTGAAAAAGCATGTATGCATGTCTATTGGACTCTAGCCCCGCCCCCTGTTGTTACAAGCTATTAATTAGTACCTCTAGCCCCTCGCCTGGCTGTTCTGTTAGCTGTACTCACTCCCCCGTAACTGGATTAACTGCCACAAATAATTAACTCGGTAGGTCAGGTGTTGGTTGACCGGTAATTGGTATAGATATAGTATGACCAGAAATTATTGTTAATTTTAGGAATATTTTTAATTGGATTTCTAGTATAAACAACCTTGACCAGCTAGCAAGTGCTTGGTTTCATTCAGGAGAGACAACTCCGTTAATCCTTTTTCATTAGTTTGTGAAGAGTTATCCCCCTTTGTTTACTTGCAAGCAGACGACATTTTCAGTGATCCTCAGTAGGGATGATTTAGAGAAGAAGAAGTTGATTTTAGAGTATTATAACAAGGACATCAGATCAGCTAAAGTGATTTCAAGTAGAACAGGCATCCCTTTGTCCACTGTTTATCGTGTTTTGAAAAATAATGCAAATGGATATGGCCATTGAGCACCAGGGAGGCGCAGGTAGGCCCAGAAAATTGACTGTCGGTGACAGGAGGCGGCTTGGTATTCCTGTTTCTAAAAACAAACGAAGGAGTTTAGAAAACTTAAGGCTGGATATGATTGATAGAGGAACTGTGGCTGTCTGTAAGGAGACAATTAGAACTGAGCTGCATGCAATGGGTTTGCAGAAACGTCGAGGAATTCCATCACCGATCATGAAACCTGAACAAAAGGAGCGAAGGTTGAACTGGTGCTTACAGCATAGACATTTTAACTGGGACAATGTGATTTTCTCAGATGAAAGTTATGCGTGGCTGTTTCCTAATACACTGAAATTCTGGACCAAACAAACTGAAAAACCTTTGTATCAGCGCCCAAAGTACAGCCCGAAATTTAACATGTGGGGCTGCATATCTGTGTTAGGGGCAACACCCCTCTGGTGTACTTGAAGGGAATATGAACAGTGAGCGGTACACAGATATTCTCGAGGGACATTTACTTCCATCTGCTCACGTGTTCTATGGACATTTTTGGATTTTCCAGCGGGACAACGACCCCAAACATCGTTCAAAGCATTCACAGGCCTGGTTTCGGACCCAAAATATGACATTATTAGATTGGCCAAGCTATAGCCCTGACCTAAATCCAATAGAAAATGTTTGGGGACTTATGAAGGAAAGTGTCAATAAGAAAACTCTGACAAATATTGCTGAAATGAAAGAAGAGGTGGTCCGATATTTGGACAGCATGGACCACGAGTAATGAGTGAATTTTTTTTTTGAAATTACAATCTTTAAATTCCCAATAATTTCGGGTTGTACTGTAATAGAGAATCACGGCTCAATGATCAGTATTGATCAGTAGCTGATCACTGTTGCTAATAATTGACAAAACAAACATGAAGATTCTATATTTATTTACATTCACAAATATATTAATTCAAATCTTGACACATTGTCTGAATGCAGATTCACATCAGTTGTTTTTACGCAACTTACATATTGTCCATCATATGTCCTATGGCACACAGATATGAGTTAAGATTTCTTTCACATAACATGTACTCTAGTTCAAAGCGTTTAATCTTGTCATCTCTTTCTACATATTGCTTCCTGCGTTTGGGAGCAGACTGTCCACACTTCAGTTGCAACCATCAGCTGCTAAATGAACATTTCCTCCTGATCAGTGCTCCATGATTCTCTATTATCTCCCTAAGTACCGGCAGTCACCAATTCACAACTAACACCTAACCTAACGAGCTTAGTAGCAGTTAATCCAGTTACAAAGGAGTGAGTATAGCTAACAGAACAGCCAGGTGAGGGGCTAGAGGTACTAATTAGTGGCTTGTAACAACAGGGGGCTAGGGGGACGGGGCATAGAGCGACTCATTTACATTAAGTGGCATGTGGATTTCCAAATTGACAATTTGAATATAAAATGTGCTATTTTTAACAGAATGTCTCGGACGTTAAAGAACGTAATAATGATATTTCAACGGCCTGATGTGTTTTTTCTACTGTTGAGAAAGTTTGTATATCATTATATATTTCAAGCAAAAACGAAGATTTTACTTTTAAGAAATAGTGTTACCAATAGCTTGACCCTTCATTAATGACGCCGAGTATATGTATATGTATGCATGCTTTCTTAACGACGTCTTTGAAACTTGTATGAGAATAGGTAAATGTTTATATGTATTGTATAAGAAATAGGCCGCATGTTTGTTATGTGAAAACGTGTCTAGTACATTATGAGGACCATTTAAGAGCTATATTATTCCATTTATGGTCTGCTAAAATATGGACAGTATTTGTCCGAAATATGTGGTCAGGCCTGAAACAACATTATAAAAAGAAATAACAATGCACGTTAGAAAACAAGACAAATCCCTTTCCATGTTCATGCGAAACCTCCGCCAAGAGCAGAGAACTATATGATCTTGCATTTATGAATCACTATTAAATAGCGACGTTACCAGATGTTCGTCAAAAGGTGAACACGTGGGTCACATCAGGAATGGCATTGTTGCTTCATTAGACATGTTTTCCAGTCAGTCGGTACTATATTGGAGCAAACACGTCATTTTCCCACACATATGTGCATTATAATTTAGAAGGCGGAATAATTGATTTTGGCAACGTACAGAACGGTTGTGGCTGGTGTCTAATTATAATGAGAGTAAGGTTACCTTACGTTTAGCATGGCATACATTCTCTTAGCATTGTCTCTTGAAGCATCTCATCCAAGTTACTTTGCTGGGCGCTGTTAATCTGGAAGCGATATGCACATGCGATCATTAATCGTGGTGATGTGCACATCTGCTTGGCGTTAACCCTTGGAGTGTGATGGTGTACAGGTGTACCTGTTGGACAGCCCAGTTTTCCTTCATACTGTCTGCTTCCTTGTTCTGATTCTCCTGATGGTAATTAAAGACTATCAAAACATTTGCGTGGCTTGGAATTTGGCATCACATTCAGTATGTAGTCTGGACAGGTAGAAGATGTAACCTGTCATAGGTTCCTGTTGATGATTCATGTTCTTGTATCCTTACATCAAGGAAATGTTGGGGATGCCGACACAACCTCGCTGTCAACTCTTTAGGAGATTAAGTGAAAAGACACTTCATTTCAATGTTGTAAGTATGTTACGTAATTCCTGTTAGTATTCAGTATAGTCATTGGTGGTCTTACTACTATGTGTACGCCTAGTCTATATTACACATGAAAAGCCGTTATGCGACGAAGGATCTTGTGCACCAAGAGGGTTTTGACCACAATATTTGGACACGATCTTTATATAATTTACACTCATGTCTTACTACTATGACTACGCTTAGGATATATTACACCCGAAGAGCTGTTGGACGTGGAAGGGTCTTGTGACAAAGAGGGGTTTTGTCTACAATATCTGTACTATTTTATATAATTCACACTCATGTGCCTGAAGAAATCACCTGTTTATATATAGTTTATGGTGTATACAGTTCAAGACGTCCAGAAGAGAGTCAAATTCATTCGTTGAAAACAACAACGTGACGACGCTCACTGAAGACTTGAGGAAGTCATGATGAGTGAGAAGTTGGAAATAACCAACAACACTTTATAGTCAAGGAGCTTATGGGATTCCGTGAAAGTTTTTTGATGAAAGCAAATCATATATTCTTTTGTGTTTATATGTTAAAGAAGTTTAAACAAATGTTTGGTTCCAATCTGAATATTGACGCGAAAGCTATTTTTAGCTCAAAATCCGAGATGGCCGCCAAAATTTAACCGGAAACTGAAAAAGTTGCAAAAACTCGGAACAAATCAATGGTTTTATTATCAAATACCATGCATATTTGGTTACGGAATATATTTCTTATATGCTGAAAGTCACCAGATCTTTTTAGTTTGATTGTAGTCTTAAATTTACATAAAAGAGTTATGTTTAGCTCTAAAAGTTATAATGATGAATAAAAACCCCATTTCTTCACAAGGCATATATTTTGTATAGAACTAGTACAGTATGAAAAAGGAATATAAACTCTGTCAAAAAAGAAACGCAACCCATGTATTTAGAGATTTTAATCTTAAATGTTAGGACTACACAGCATTGTTATTATTTAAGACAGAAGTCTGCAATTTGGCAGAATAATAACCAAGATGGTCATGTTTAAAATTGTCATTGTCAAAAGTCATCTCACAGACACCAGTTTGTCACCAGGGGGGGCGTCTTTCTCAGTATCTCGTATGAGCACCACGAGTTGCAATCACTGCACGGCATCTCCTTGGACAAGAACGGATAAGACGCCGGATCCTCTGCTGGGGAATGGCTCTCCTCTCCTCCTGCAGTGCAACGGCGAGCTGTTGCAGCATCTGTGGCGGCGGCTGACGTTGACGTACCCGTCGATCCAGAGTATTCCACAGGTGTTCAATAGGGTTGAGGTCTGGTGATTTAGAGGGCCATGGCAAGACATTGACGTTGGAATTCTGCAGAAAGTTCATTATTGCACGTGCAGTATGAGGCCGGGCGTTGTCCTGTTGAAAAATCTGTGTCTGTTGGTCAATAATCGGGAGAAGGTGAGGCTGTAACACGTGGTTGATGTAACGTTGGGCTGTCAGGTTCCCTGGAACGATCACCAAGTCTGATTTCTGGTTGTATGAGATGGCTCCCCAAACCATAACGCTCTCTCCACCAAATCTGTCCACCTGTCGGACGCAGACGGGCGCAAAACGTTCATGACGTCTCTTATACACACGCTGTCTTCCGTCGTGACGTTGCAAAAGAAAACGTGATTCATCAGAAAACCAGATGCGCCTCCAGTTTTGTAAAGTCCATATCCTTACGTTGTTGCACCACCTGAGTCGTCGGCGTCGATGTAGGGGGCGTAGTACAGGTCCAACAACTGGTCTACAGGCACGTAAACCCGCTTCTTTCAGACGGTTCCTAATCGTTTGAGCTGACACTCTCCTCAAACCTGGTATTTGTGTGGCAGTCACGGTTGGTAGGGCATGCAGATTACGCAGGTGATGGACCCGGATGTACCGATTTTGAAGGGGGGGTCGTGATTCTTGGCCTTCCACTTCTCGGGCGATCGTTGGTCGAATTGAAGTTGTTGTAGCGGCTCCAAAGTCGGGATATCGTTGTTTTGTGAACATTTAGGTGCCGTGCAACAGTTCCAAAACTTTCTCCGGCTTGAACACGACCAATGGCGATATTTCGGTCGGCAGCACTCAATCGTGGCATGTTTAACACTGCTTTTCGGCAACAAATGAATGAATAAAATACGAAAGCACATGAGCTTTTATACACCCCTACATTAACTGCCATTTTCATGATTCGCACGTGCATTTGTATTTTTGTGCGAAGTCATTAAATACGTGTATAATTTCAATACATTTGAATCAAATTTAGTTTGGAAGCAATAACTTTATTCAAACGAATTTTTAATATCTGAGGACAGGGGTTGCGTTTCTTTTTTGACAGAGTTTACTTTTTTACCCTGTTTATCAACTATAGAAGAGGTATTTACATGAAACTGCGACCCAGAAATATACTCTGCAAAAAGAAAACACACCAGCCAATTACTGCTCGGCGCCGTCTCGGCACAGACTGTGTAAGTTGACGAAGTAGCTCTTATCATTGTAGGCGATTTCAGTTTCCATTTTGACAACAGGATAACCATGACACTAAACGAATACTTAATCTTCTTGAATTCCACAACTGGGTACAACTCGTGTCTGAGGCAAGCCACAGAGGTGGACACACTCTGGACTGGATAGTTACCCGTGCTTCAGACGTTTGTGTCAGTTGTGTATCTGTATAGGATCTACAGCTCTCTGACCATTACCATATCTTTGTGAGCTTGGACCTCTCAATACCCACTCCAAATGTGAAGATTACTCACTGTAGGAACATGCGCTCTCTGGATATGGATACTTTTAAAGACAATTGGTTGAACTCAGACCTTATACTTGAGCCACCATCTGATGCTGAGTGTCTCGTTCTGCTATACAATAAAGTTCTGTCTGAGCTGCTATATAGACAAACATGCATCAGTGAAGGACAGAGTCACACCAGTCGCTAAAACATCTGTTTGGGACTTCACACCTGAAGTTCGACAAGCGAAAAAAGACAAGAGGAAAGCAGAACGCAGATGGAAAACAATCTTTCCTGGAGATTCATCGCCAAATGTATATTTCAGCCCCAAATCACTCAACAATGGTCATCAGACAAATCAACATCTCAATTCTAAGATTGAAGCCAACGAGTCAAGTCCAAAGTTGCTGTTACAAACCTTTGTTCAGTATCTTGAGTAAACACTTTGAATCGACACTTCCGACATCTGATGACAATGAAATAATAGCACAGACATTTTCGGATTATTTCTACGAAAAGATCCAAGAACATTCATGACAAGATTTCGTCTTCTGCGGCTGTGGATGAAGCTGATATTCCTCCAAAAATGTTTGATGGCACGCCCCTTACTCATATTGATAGTTTCACTGATATTTACCAACACTAGTGCTGATTATTAACTCTTCTACTTCATCTGGTTATGTCCTAAGTATACTCAAGCCAGCTCTAGTTAGGCCACATCTGAAGAAATCAAGCCTTGATTAGGAGGATCCAAAAAACTACAGGTCTGTTTGAAACTTAGCATTTATATCCAAACTCATTGAACGTGCACTCTCCAGTCGTCTCATGGGCCACCTTTCCTGGCATAACTTCTATGAGGTGTTCCTATCAGCCTGCAGAGCACACCACAGCACAGAAACGGCTCTGCTGAAGATCCTGAATGATCTACGATGTGGTATTGACACAGGAAAAGTGGCCCTGCTCACATTACTTGGCCTAAGCAGTGCCTTTGACACGATTGATCACCAGAGACTCCTCCAAAGACTTGATACAGAACTTGGATTCAACTTTATCCTGGCTGGCATCTTATCTACAGGACAGGACTCAAACCGTTATTGTTGGTGAGTCTGTGTCAACCGCATCTAGGCTTGAGTGCGGAGTCCCTCAAGGATTTGTGTTTGGTCCGATCCTCTTCACCCACTACACTGTTCCACTTGGCTCTGTTGTAGCAAACCTTAATCTTGACCACTTCTTCGCAGATGACACGCAGCTGTGGAAGTTATTTCAACCAAACACAGAGTCAGCTAGAGCGTCTCTCTATCAGACCTCAGACTGTTGCCAGAAGATATTCATGGATGCCACCAAATGCCTTGAAATTAAATTAAGAGAAAACAGAGTCCATTCTTCTTCTGGGACAGGCTGGAAAACGTAAGCAGTGTGACATTACTAGTGTGTGTGTCTGTGGAGCAACGATTCCTCTTTCTTCCACTGTCAACGATCTGGATGTTGTCATCGATCAAGATCTAAGTATGACAGAACACGTCAAGTATGTTACTAAAACTTGCTACTAACATCGCCACAATATCAAAGGCCTCAGCGTAGTTACATCTCGTATGGACTACTGTAACAGCCTTTTGGCCGGATCTCCATCTTGTTTCACTGACCAACTCCAATGCATACAGAAGTTATCTGTTCGCATTACCTCCCAGATCACCAGAAAAAAGCACATCACACCAACTCCAAAGGGCCTTCATTGGCTGCCCGTGAAACACAAAATCTCCTTCAAACTATTCTGTCTCGCATACCAGTACATGTAGCTAACACGGCTCCAGTCTACCTTTCAGATCGTCTTCAGGCTGATGCACCATCTAGATCTCTCAGATCAGGGAATCAACACCTTGTTATCCCCAAAGTCAAACAAGCTAAATATGGACACCGTGTCTTCTCCTATCCTGCTGATAAAAAGATTTCTCCCCACATTTATTTGTATATTTTTTTTTAAAGATTATAACCATTTTAGAATGATCCGATCCGATGACTTGAAAATTATTTCAAGGGATTTAATTGAGAGAGTGTGAAGCAGAAAATAGTGTTTTCTCCCCATCATTTCATTATAGTCTTATCTATTTATAAAAGAACTCTGCTTTTAGAAGAAAAACTTCAAGCGTAATAATAAGAAATTGATAAATCATAATCTGATATTGACCAACTGATATTTTGAAATAAGGACTGCTCCCTTACTGACAGTCTCACCAAACAAGAATAAACATCTCAATTTTGTATCATACATAACTGTTCTTTAATAACTTGATTTACATTGTGTGGATGAAATGAAGCAACCATATACTTACAAAATGCACAAAACCTACATCTGCTTAAATTCGTCTGCTAGCTGCCATTTTGAGAGAGGGAGTGTTCACTATATATTTTATTTTAATTTAAAAAAATATATTTGGGGGTTTTCTTTTAATAAAATATTTCATGAAATAGAGAAACACACTTGGATAAAGTTAATAACCTCAAACTGTAAATATTCAACTCTCCCATTATGACCTTCTGACCTTTTAGCAACCTTTTCCACAACAATTTTGTACAGTGCTCAAAAGTACTATTTGCACCATATTTCAACTTGTAACCAAACTTTTTATATAACTAGCATGTCTGAAGAATACAACAAACACAATGTCTTGCTTTCATCACAAAACTTCAACGGGACTTGAATGCTGTACCCATCCTACCAGACTATTACGAGAAATTCTAAAAGACATCAAGGAGACAATTAGTGCAAAAACTGATGCGGGGAAAGACAATAAAATGGGAGGAAAGAAAACGTGTCCAACGAAATGCAGTTTCTCAAGGAATGTGAAATCTTAATTGAAAAACAGACATAAATATGTTCTAAATATGAAGCATATGTGTTACAGAATCGCATATATTCTAAAAGGCAGAGTATCCTTAGTGAAATAGAAGCGACAAAACCCTTTCCTCATCTATAAGAAATCTCTGCTAAAAGCAGAGTCGAGTGTACAGTTGTGACTATATCATGAGTATATATTTGTTTCAGCAGTATTAGCGCTGTACGATGTTGTTTGTAAACAAATCAGGTATGGACCAGACAATCCAGTGATTGTCACCATACGATATGATGGCAGAGCATGTGTTTATGAATCACTATGAAATAGTAATGATACCAGGTGTTCGCGAAAGGGTGAGCGTATCCTGCCCCACCGGTGACACCCGTCATAAACATATGTAAAGCCTAATCAATTGTTCACCTGAAATAACTGGGGAATGTATGGTACAAGTCAGAATGGGGATTTGCATCGGACATCCGTTTTGTCACTGATGCGTCAAATTTCCTTCACAGGTCTATCATAAAACTTCTTGAAAGCTTTACTGAGGACTGGAATGTTGTACCCTTGATCAAACAACTTCTGAGCAAGCTGTATGACGCTCTTTGAAATCCTATTATAAAAGCACGCTCGATTGTACCTCAAACACCAATGTAAACACCAAAGGCTGAAGCTGTGTGAATATTGTTCGACGTGAAAGGGAAGTTCACCATTGGAAAGATGAAATCATCCCTTTTGTCATACAGCCTTGTGGAGAGTTTTGTGTCACTCTGAATCTTTATGCATAGATCTATATATGAAACAGTTGAGGCGGTCTCACTGGTCTTCTTAATTTCAAGTTCAGTTGGGTAAATCAGAGGAAGGCAATTGGCTATTTGATGGTTAATGAACGATGTCAAATTACTCTACAAACACTTTTACTGCTGCTGAGAGAGTATAGGAGTATATAGTTTTATTTGAACAGGGCCAGACCCACTGGAGAAGGTGATATTAACTCGACTTTACGTAAATCTTTTCAAAATCATTTCTGTATATACTTTCATCTCATCCTAATATCAACTTACTTAGTGACACCCCTTTGGAAAGATGTAGACGCCACTGCCTCCAAACACTGACTTTATATATTCCATTTATGCAATTGTACATTATGTTTAGCACTACCATGTAAAACGTATTACCAGCTGTGTCAACACATTACCTGGAGAGGTATTTACAGAAGCAAGTTTTGCTTTTTAACCGATCCAGATTTCTTTGGAAATATAAAATATATTTAAACCACGCCCCTTTAGATAGTATTGTGGTTACATCACGGCGTGTTACCTTACTGTAGGGGGAAAGTCAGAAGTGATGTAGACGTCGACGTTTAGTTTTCGGTAAAACTGACGAGCAGAGGCATAGTGGGTGATGAGACTAGAAACAGGCGGAACGGGATTCGAAACCACAATTATAGGTCTCTGACGTGCCTGAAAGTTGCAGTCCTGCGCAACGATTGGGTGGTCTTAGGGAATATGCCTCCCGTGAATACTAATATCGTTAGAAATATACTGAACATACCAAACAGTGAGCATGTGTAGTCCTTGTTTCAGTGAATACACTGAATACAATGTATTATACCACGGATGGATACATACCTTAGCTACATATACATACATTTACATACACACGCAACCATCCACACACATACACCTACATATACATACATACACACACACACACTTACAAGCTGGGACTCGTCATGCAGGTGTTAGTGGAAATCCTTCCGGGGGCGGTGTTGGCGGTTCCCGGTGCCATCACGCAAGATCCGACAAGGAAGCAGAGCAAGAGGAATCGAACTCGACATAGGGACTCGGCCATGGTTCGGTGAACGACATGCAGGTTTCTGAATACATGGGACTCACTGAGCAGGACACCAGTAAGCACTGTCTAGTACTAAACATCTGTTCGTGGAACATTCAAGGGATTCACTCGCACCTAAATGACTGTGATGTTGTATTGTTCTGTAAACAGTTTGAAGTGCTTGCTTTCATTGAAACCATGCTACAGGACTGTGAGTTAATTAGACACTTATTTGACAATTATATATGTTTTCGATCCCCATCACGAAGGGTAAAGCGCTTCGGTAGATACTCAGGGGGTGTTGCTGTATTCATACACTCTGACAATATCTCTGCATTTACGAGAATTCACTCAGAATGGAAGAAAAGTGGGTTGTTTCTTGTTAACCTTGTGAACTGTAACATTAATACCTTTGGTCTTGGCTTTGTTTATATCTTGCCGGAAAAGTCTCCTCTATGTGATGACCCAGCGACTGACGGTATCGAAGAACTGGACTCCAAGGTAGCCTGTTTTAAGCAGGAGTATGGCATGGACTTGGAAATCTGTATAGTGGGTGACCTGAATGCGAGGGTTGGTAATAAAGATGATTTCATTCTGGAGGACGACCGAGATATTGACGTTCTTCCTTTACATGACATATACCCTGTTGACAATTTCTCATTTCCTAAATGTACACAAGACTTTGTGGTCAATAAGTATGGGCTATCGTTGCTTGAATTCTGTAAAACCTGGGGCATACATATTGTAAATGGCAGACGATCTGGTGATGTTCATGGTTCATATACATATATTAGTAATCAAGCTACCAGTGTCGTTGATTATATGCTTGCTTCCAGTGATATATATTAATCAAGTTATGATTTCAGGGTACATAGTCGCACTGAGTCTGTTCACTTACCGATTTCATGTGTGTTTAGTTTCGAGTTACTCCCAGCTTCTTCTGGTGATACTGATCCTGGATAGTAACGGGCAAGTCATCTGAAAGTCCATTAGTGAAGTATAAGTGGCTAAATGATAAAGCCGATTTAGTGTATACACGCATGGAGTCGGAAGATGTTGAGCAAGTTATTGAGACTTTTAGTGGTCTGTTATATACTGATATCTCTGCGGCAGCTGAGAAGCTGATTGAGGTTTTTTACTATGCAGGTTCCCATCTTAAATTAACAAGTTGTTCGCATGGAGGAAGGCAGCAGACTCAATGGTTTGACAGTGAGTGCCAAGAATCCAAAACGCAGAAATACTATCAATGAAATCAGTTTAGACGTGCTAGGTCTGGTGTCTGTCTACAAAACTACCTTGCCGCCAAAAAATCCTCCCGTACATTATGTCCTGACAAGGAGTTGCAACACAAACGGGTTGTTATTGGCGATGCTCTAGAAACGAAGGATAATAAGGTCTTTTGGGGTAAAGTACAGTCTCTTTTACGTTCAACAGCCTC
This sequence comes from Haliotis rubra, assembly GCF_003918875.1. Classification (NCBI taxonomy): domain Eukaryota; kingdom Metazoa; phylum Mollusca; class Gastropoda; order Lepetellida; family Haliotidae; genus Haliotis; species Haliotis rubra. The sequence goes on from NW_025767441.1 coordinate 65,112, forward strand.
TCAAGTGAATATATCAGTTGACACATGGTTCACGTATTTTATGAATTTATTAAATCCTGTCACGCTACCATCAACAGCTTTTGATAAGTGTGTTGAAGGATGTGTAAACTCCCATGATATTGAGCAATGTAGTGATTGTAGGGGACCAGATTTTCTCTCAGATCCTATAAATCAGGATGAAATTATGAAGGCAATAGATTCTCTGAAGTGTGGAAAGGCTCCTGGCATGGATGGTATCCCTCTAGAGGTTTATAAGTTTCTTCCAATGATTGCTCTATACTTAGAAATGTTATTTAATGCAGTGCTGGATAGTAGGATTTTCCCGGATAGTTGGAATGTTGGAGTCATTTTTGTATAAGAAGGGTGACAGGCAAAACCAAAACAACTACAGGGGGATTTCTTTATTAAGTGAAACGGGTAAAATATTCACTAGTATTCTAGATACACGTATTCGAGTTTGGCTGGAATCACAGGCAGGCAGGTTTTAGAAATGACTATTCAACATTTGATAAAATTTTCATCCTACAGTCGCTTGTCCAAAAGTACCTAAGGAAACCTGGTCTTAGGTTTTATGCTTCATTTATTGATTTTCGCAAGGCCTTTGACTTAGTAGATAGAAATAAGTTATTGTATGTACTGTTAAGCAAAGGTGTTCATGGTAAGATCTTTAGGCTCTTAAGAAACATGTATAATGAGGTCAAAGCGTGCGTCCGAGTTGGCAGTAATAGGTCGGATATATTCACAACTTCACATGGCGTCAGGCAAGGGTGTATGTTGAGTCCGGTATTGTTTATATTTTTCATAAATAAGTTAGTAGAGGAAATGCAAAATAGTGGTATAAGGGGTATATTTGTCAAATCGGAACTGGACGACATTTTACTGCTGCTCTTTGCCGATGATGTCACCTTGGTAGATGATTCTGTCGTAGGGCTGCAGCGAAAATTTGATTTACATAAATTTTGTTTGAAATGGGGTCTGGAGGTGAATTTAGATAGACTCAAATTATTGTCTTTAGAAATGGTGGCTATCTTAGAAGTACAGAGAAATGGTTTTATGATGGCCTGGAAATGAAAGTTGTTAGCTATTATAAGTATTTGGGTGTCAAATTTTCCTCAAGGCTAGTGTGGTCTAAAGCTTGTGAAACGCTGTCGTTAACAGCATTGAAAGCGAGCTTTCCTGTTAAAAAAATGTTGATAAAGTATGACGCACCTCATGAAATGGCTAAGAACATATTTGACATGAAAATAGCACCTATTTTGCTTTATGGCGCTAAAATTTGGGGATATACATATGGAGCAGATATTGAAAAGCTTCAGAGCTCGTTCTTCAAGAGGTATTTAGGTTTAGGAAAATTTGTGTCTACAAAAACTGTGTAAGGGGAGTTGGGCAGATATCAAATGGCTGTTAATTATTTTAGTCGTTGTATCAGGTACTGGTGTAGACTCGTGAGCATGAGTAGCCATAGGTATCCTCGAGCTTGCTATAGAATGCTTAAAGTCTTTGACGAAAATGGAAATGTTAACTGGGTTTCTCCTGTTCGTTCACTATTGTTTACATTTGGATTTTCTTTTGTGTGGATTACACAAGACTTTGGCGACGCAGATGTATTTATGACAACGTTTAAGGAACGCTGCAATGATATCTGTTTCCAAACTTCGAGCTGTGATATTGGTAGTAGTTCTTTTCTTAAAGTTTATTCATCGTACAAGTCAGTTTTGGAACCAGAAGTGTATATAACTGCGTTGTACACAAATAGAGACTTGAGGCGTATTTTATGTAAAGTTCGTTGCTTATCGCACAAATTGGGTGTCCAACAGTTGCGTTTCAATAAAGACAATGTCGATTAAACTATAGCAATATGTATCAAGTGTCATCTAGATGTCGTAGAAGACGAATACCACTTTTTATTAGTATGTCCTTATTACCATACAAGTCGGATGCAGTTTATACCTGGATATTATCATATACATCCATCTGTCTTTAAGTTTAAGCAGTTAAGCAATATGATTGTTATTAAAAGTCTAGCAATCTATCTGAAGAGAAATCTACCTGTTTGACTGCTATATATTGATGTACTATATTTATATATATATATTGAATGCGCACAAACAAAACATTATGTATTTTTTGTACTCTGGGCCTTGGGGCCATTATGCGAATAAACTCTCTCGCTCTCTACGTACATACATACATACAAGCATGCATGCATGCATACATACAAGCATGCATGCATGCATACATACATACATACATACATACATACATACATACATACATACATACATACATACATACATACATACATACATACATACATACATACATACACACATACCATACATACCATAGATACATACACAACCTACACAACCATGCATACAACCATATGTACGTACGTACGTGCGCACACAACCGCAGGGATAAAAATACTTTATTTTCTAAGTGTGCCTTAGGGCGCCAGACAAATATTTTAGGTGTGCCTTTCAGAAATTGAGTATGCCCACATGTTTTTAGAATAAATGACAATGATGATGATCATTTGAAATGTATTGTTAAATAAAAAAATGGGCTTATGAGCATTCAAATATGTATGGTATTATTTAATTTGGAAAAAAATAATTGTTTTGGGGATTAAATGACAAAATGTGAGTTATGTCTCTGAAAAATCATGCGTGTCAAAAGGGCAGCGAGAACATTTTTTAGCCGTGCCATTTCAATATTTGCCGTGCCATGGCACACTAATATGTGGGGTATTTCGAACCCTGCAACCTAAGGCAACCACACGTGCATCCACAAGCTAGCATAACTGAAGAGATACATATATACATGCCAAAAGATGTTTCCACTTAAATATGAAATACATTTCATACACAAGTACACACACATACATATATACATGCTTGCATACATGCTACACAATGTCATGCCAGTTCTGTCTCCACAATTCTGACCGCCTCCGTAGTGTAGTGGTTAGAGCGTTCGCCCGGAGAGCGGAAGGTCGCGGGTTCGATCCCCGACCGCGTCATATACCAAAAGACGTTAAAATGTGGTACTTGTTGGTCCCTACCTGGCGCTCGGCATTAATGGGTACAACAAGGACTGGTCGGCTCGGAGTCAGTATAATGTGTCTGAGTGGGGTATTCATGCTTCACTGCGGCGTGGTATCTCAGTGGGCTAGCACTATAAAACAAGCTTAAGTCTGGGCTAGTACAAGCAGCCGCACATACACATCCACCCGCATGCACGTCGTCATATGAGCGAAATATTCTCAAGCACGACGTTAAACCCAAGTTCAACTCACCTCACCTCCACAATTCTACACTGCTGAAAAGAAATCATGACATCTGTCCGTTCAGACTGACAAGGATCTATAACATAGCACCACCCCGAGCATAGCATACTTCACTTATTTCAGCACATTCTTAAAATACTTCAAAGCATACAGCACACTATTCAAAACACTGTGCATACATGTAGTGATAGTGTGCACTGATACCCATTCAACCATACACTATTTGTACAGAGATATAAAATGGGCACATTAAAGGTGAACGATAATGTAAGTATAAGCTATGTTAATATCCATATTCTGCATTGAATAGATTAGTATACTTTTGGGATCCAAATGATCAAATTCAGGCACTTCTTTGGATAATTGAGAGAGAAGTTCATACCTAATGTCACTGTAGAACGGACAGCATGTGACAGGATGTTCTTCGTCTTCTACACACTGAGTGACGGAGGGGAGCTTAATCTGCACGTTTTAAAGGCTAGTTAAAGGGATGCATTGTAAGGTATCCTCCCATGTGTCAGACATCCAAATAGTCAGACAGGTTCAAGCAACAAATCACCTGGTTGGGTGCACAGCTAATCCCCTGCCTGTTACCTCTTAATGAAATAATATTATGGCGGAATAATACAATTTGACTAGAAAATTTACAGAATTAACCGAGATTTTTCATAACAGATATCTTTTTACATGTAAAGAGTGATTTAAAGATTAACATATACTCCCCATCAAAAGTTTAGACTCACTTAAAACATTCACCGTATGTTATGTATGTATTTATGATGAATTTCTCCACTACTTTGGGGGAAACAACTGCAAACCTTATGCAGATTAATTGCACGAGGATCATGCATCAAACTGCTGAAAAGTATATGCAAATATCGTGCATGTGAACAGCTGCGTTTTGGTGTAAAGTTTTGATCAGAATTCGCGATTTTTAACCGAGTTTCATCATTTATTGAAAGCATGACAATAATCTTTTCAACGTTATGAATTTGTTTTACAATACATCAGTTCATGTATAAACAGCGCCTTTAAACAGTATGGAATATTTTGCAAAATTTAGTTTAGAACAGTTGACTGAAGTAAGTGGCTACATGTGCACTAGTGAGTCTAAACTTTTGATGGGGAGTATATTTGGTCTGATTATAAAGGAAGCTGGTATATACATTGATCTTTCTTTTTTAAATTATGTGCATTTAAGAATATGATGGAACTCGCACCATTCACCCACATCATTCATAGAACATAATTTCCATTTTCTTTCATTTATTGGTATGGTATTCCATCTTCCCTCTTCAACTGGTAGATGGTGGCATGAAGTACGAAAATGGAGTAAGGGGATACTTTGTTAAACGGTAGAGACGTTACATAATTTTCAAATTCAAATTGACATTTCAAAAGAGAATGGAGTTTTCCATCTGTGAGCTCCAGATTTGAATAACACTGGCATTTAAAATTGAATGAGCCGTATTTTTTATCCAGGGCGATGAAATAGGAGACTGTGAAAGCCATACATAACTTAAACCAGTGTTATTACGAATATTCTCTATACATGAAATCCAGCTACAGCTGTGAATACCTTCATTATGACGAGTATATACAATAGAATAAAAGACTGAAGATAACTTAGATGAATTGTTTGTAAAAAATTTAGTCCAAAAAGTTGACATACGAGTTTTAACATCAACAGAAAGTGGGACCTAATTCCCCATTAAGCATATACAGTGGGGTACGTTACTCTACAGGTAATTATTTTTCTCGTAAATATGTACATTTTCAATTTGTTTTAAATTTACATATCCCCACATCACAACCCTACAACAAGATGGTGTTGTCCTAATTACACCCCAGTCCAGTGTAACTAATGGGATGTCTAACTAATGGGACGTCTAACTGGTTTACGGACAAGAAGTCGACCTTTTTGAAATTTCGCTATGGACACGAAGTCGGCCCGCGGTAAACTTTGATGTTGAAGGCGTTGCTAGAGTCACGCTAATCCGCTAGTAGGTGTTGTTTTAAGATTTTCCATAACCGAAGCATCGCGTAAGGCGTGAACATATTTCACTCAAAATGTCATCAATGTTATCATACATATGAGAGTGAATTCACAATGATGAACATATTTAAGGAAGGAACACGCGGTAGATTGCATTCAATTTCGATATGGCAAATACACAGTTACATCTCGTGGTGGAAGATACCTGTGTGTTGGTGGATTTAGGGGTGAAGCGAAATTGAATATCCTGGAAGTGCACAGAAAAGAAGTGTAAGCATCTTGTCAATCCCTGATATCAATCTGTTACTAAGTAAAATATAAAAGTAAAATAGATATATCAAATCTGAATAATGTATGTGACCATGTTTTGCATGTCGTTTAATAGATTTTGTTAACAATTCTAACAATTTATATATAGCAGTAGAGTGGTGTAACGTGTTCTGTGTAAAAGAATGTGTAAAAAGAAATAATAAATCTACTTTTACTATCTTTCAGATGAACCAGTTTGCAAATGGTGCATCTCACCTACTTCATGTTGGATGATTTTGTATACGAAATAAAATGGACGAATTATAGTACTTTTCTCCTGTTGTCTGTGTTCTCAACCGCATAATCTGGATTATCGCCTTGTGAAAACACTGGATTATTTCTTTGCCTTTTCTAATCCCCTGTTAATTGGCATAAGGTTAAATGGACAGGACGTCGACCTTTTTTCTTAACTGAACCGTGACATTTCACCCAAGGGTCGACGTCCTGTGCAGACACCGTCTAACTAAGGGGAGTAAACCAATTGTAAGTACCGCCAAGGATACGCTCATTCAACCGAGAAACGTCGCGGATTTAGCTTTCGAGGCCATCAACCTCAAGGTATACTGTCATATCGCTATATAAAAGGAAAGGGATGCAACTAGGTCAAGTTCTTTTCAGGCCGAATTGACCAATGCCCCATGTATTATAACTATGCACGCATTATCCCTGCTCAAATACAGAACGACACACATGTTGAATTGATGGCACTCCACAGCGGGCTAATCGACATTCGTTCGGAGACACAAGTAACTGCCATAATGAGTTAAAGTACATTTGTTCAAACAGGCCTGTCGTGCCCGTTCGCCATTGACGATCTTGGCCTTCACATGCCCTGCACGAACACCCACCAGCGATCTGATGGGACATGTTTTGTTTAAAGTCATTCAGATCGAAGCCGTAGTTTGGGAGCTAGAATTTTCGGAAGTTCGAAGTATTGTGATTTTTAGATTCCGAGCTAGTGTGGTATTTGGGTACATACTGTGTCCATTCGTCCTGAAACGAACTCAGCTCGTTGACCTTTTTACATCCCTTTCCTTTTATATAGGTCTCCGTTAGTGACAATACATAGTTTCATGTCAGTTAGTACGTAACGTGATCCTATGGTTAACGATAGTTCAACTACATGTTCAAGCAACTACAGACGATGTTGCTAGTTTAAGTAATTGTTTGAATACTTCTTATTAACAAAGTAGTGTACGTACGGTAATTTATAAGTGGTCCTCTTCACACCACCAACTCATTCCCCAGGCCGACAACCGCCACACAGCACAGTCAATGCCCTCTGTTCATTGTAAGGGTAGTCAGTGTACGCCTACATATAGTATGACCAGAAATTATTGAGAATTTTAGGAATATGTTTAATTGGGATTTCTAGTATAAACAACCTTAAGCTTGACCAGCTATCAAGTGCTTGGTTTCATTCAAGAGAGACTACTCCGTTAATCCTTTTTCATTAGTTTGTGAAGAGTTATCCCCCTTTGTTTACTTGTTAGCAGACGACATTTTCAGTGATCCTCAGTAGGGATGATTTAGAGAAGAGGAAGTTGATTTAAGAGTATTATAACAAGGACATCAGTTCAGCTAAAGTGATTTCAAGTAGAACAGGCATCCCTTTGTCCACTGTTTATCGTGTTTTGAAAAATATTGCAAATGGATATGGCATTGAGCACCAGGGAGGCACAGGTAGGCCCAGAAAATTGACTGTCGGTGACAGGAGGCGGCTTGGTATTTTTGTTTCTAAAAACAAACGAAGGAGTTTAGAAAACTTAAGGCTGGATATGATTGATAGAGTAACCGTGGCTGTCTGTAAGGAGACAATTAGAACTGAGCTGCATGCAATGGGTTGGCAGAAAAGTCGAGGAATTGCATCACCGATCATGAAACCTGAACAAAAGGAACGGTTGAACTGGTGCTTACAGCATAGAAATTTTAACTGGGACAATGTGATTTTCTCAGATGAAAGTTTTGCGTGGCTGTTGCCTAATACACTGAAATTCTGGACCAAACACTATCAGCGCCCAAAGTACAGCCCGAAATTTAACGTGTGGGATATTTTGATATTGGGACAGCATGGACCACGACTTTCTAACTTATTTGATCAGTAGTATGCCCCGCCGCATTGAAGCCTGCATTGCTGCCCATGGTGACTTGACAAAATACTAACTGTTCACCTGTCTTTGAATTTGGAGTTATGTTCTGCTAATATTCACATTTAATACGTGAGTAATGAGTGAACAAAATATAAAAGTTTACAATCTTAAATTCTCAATAATTTCTGGTTGTACTGTACGCCGTTATCAAATACTCCTCGGAGATCTCGTGGAAGCTTGATATCGAGACAGAAGACGTTCAACGTCCAACATGTTCCAAATGTCTTGAGGTCATGCTATAGTAGGCCGCGAATGGTCAGAATTATACCAGCATATATACTCCCCATCAAAAGTTTAGACGCCTTAGTGTAAATGTAGCCACTTACTTAAGTCAACTGTTTTCACCTAGATTTTGTAAAATAATCCATACAGTTTAAAGGTACTGTTTATACATGAGCTGATGTATTTTAAAACAAATTCGTGACGTTGAAAAGTTTATTGTCATGTGTTCAGTAAATGACGAAACTCGGTGGAAAATGGCGATTTTTTTTATCAAAACGCCGCTGTTCACATGCACGATATTTGCACATGCTTTTCGGCAATTTGATACATGATCCTCGTGCAATTAATCTGCATCATGTGCAAGAATCATGAACACTGAGCCTCCAATAGGGTTGCGTTCAGCGAAGCGTGTCCTCTATGATCACAAAGAAGGACGTTCAGAAAACCTCTCTAAAACTCCTATTTTGTATTATAATACAATACTACCCTGCTTCATGTCGTATTCACATTTATCTGTTGTTTTAAATGATATATTTTACATAATTTTGACATACCTGAAAATCCTGTTCCTTTGCGTTACAAATACATGACCTTGCATGTGCAGTTAAATGCATGTACACACGGAAATCATGCATTGTGGGCTACTTTCACACAATCTGTCGCAAGTACGAAAGTAAACACATCATTTCCCAGCTTCACAACTTGCAGTTATATCACATGTCCACCTGTATGTAAAAGAACACCCCCCACAGCAAGATATTAAATACTGTACTTTGTACCTGAAAATTCGGGTCACCTAAGACAAAACTGTCTAATTACCGGTATGACAGAGTTGTATCCCTTAGGTTAACGCACCACTTGAATCCCCGCAGATTCATCTTTGGTATTCACGCATCTTAGTGGAGAAATTCATCTTCGTTGTAACCATATGTGGGGCGGTGGGGCCAGCCTAGTGGTTAAAGCATTGGCTCGTCACGCCGAAGGCCCGGGTTCGATTCCCCACATGGGCACAATGTGTTAAGCCCATTTCTGGTGTCCCCCGCTGTGATATTGCTGGAATATTGCTAAAAGCGGCGTGAAACTAAACTCAGTCAGTCAGTCAATGTAACCATATGTACCTACATAACTTATAGTTGGTTTAAGCGGGTCTAAACTTTTGATGGGTAGTATACGTGGTTAGCTTTGGGTCTATCCAGTTATCAGAATGACACCTCCCACCCCAGAAATTCTTGTCGTTAAGGAACTGGCTACGGGATATATCAGGTAACAAAAAAAACCCAAATTTTCCTCAACTGCTTGACTCACACAGCCATAATGACTCAGATACAACATTACATGAGGATGTAGATTATAGACTAAGTATTCGGATTGGGATTAAGAGTATTATTTGCATGAAAATGGTGCTGATGGTAAATTTCATTACTTTACTCTGATAGACTAATAAAAAATGTCATGTGATAACTACAGATAATCTGATCTACACTTGCAATTTCATATCAACCAACTTTCACATATTTGCGGCAGAGCCGTGGTAGGTATGACCGTACTGGTGGCCTTTTCCTACGGATTAATAAATCAATAACGTTTAGTCTAGTATGTAAATATCAGGCCTAGTCTATAAATACCAGGCCTAGTCTGTAAATATCAGGCCTAGTCTGTAAATACCAGGCCTAGTCTATATAAATACCAGGCCTAGTCTGTAAATATCAGGCCTAGTCTATAAATACCAGGCCTAGTCTATAAATACCAGGCCTAGTCTATAAATACCAGGCCTAGTCTATAAATACCAGGCCTAGTCTATAAATACCAGGCCTAGTCCATAAATATCAAGCAAACCCCTTCAACCAGATATGAACAACAAGATGCAGGGTTTAAACTCCAGGCCTACAAACGTAAACTTTCAGATTGTGTACTAAATCTTGAATTCGTTTACATTTTACAAGGAGCTAGGAACGTTATTCGTAGTAACTGGATCCGACTATGCACTATTCCAAATTATATGAGAAGCAGCCTGTGAGAAGCTGGGTTAGGGTTTGTCTTCAGCAACCCATGCTTGTCGTAAGAGGCGACTAACGGGATCGGTTGGTCAGGCTCGCTGACTTGGTTGAGACATGTCATCGTATCCTACTTTCGGCGTTAAAGGGGCACTGATGTAGAGCGATTAATATTTCACGCTAACAATTTGGTTACGAATTCAAGCTGCAAGCTGGTCAGTCCCTGTTTCCTCGACCGTGACGGACACAGGAACTGGGGTACTGTTCACCTTGGCAGAATTTCTTCAACCTAAACAGTGGGACAGTATCAAGGGTGGATGCCCATCATACGCGGTCATTTGAAAATATCCCCGGTAGTTCTAGTCTGATTGAAATATCCCAGCAGTGTGGGCCTTTTCGGATTTTTTAATGCCTGGATGGTATAGTGACCGATCCAATTTGATCTTATTTCTGTGTTTTTTTACCTCTATATTTAATCACGTCATGTAAAAATATGATGTCTATTACCATTGAGATTAAAAACAGACATTTGATTTATTTGAATCCGTAAACGAAACAACCCAACTTTGCCATTGCCAGAAATATCTGAAAATTTACATAGGTAAATAGGTAAATACAGTTTTAACTTAAGTACACAGCCATTGCTTATAGGTATTTCTTATGCAACAATGAAGTTGCGTTCGTATCCTCAAAATAGTGTCTACCCCTAAGTGTTTTAGGCAGTTAAAATTGCATTCGATGCAGCGATTACTACTCCCCTAAGCTTGCTGTACCCCATGTTTGGTGGTATATTCATTTACTTGATGGTCAATTAATGAATTTAAAACAGGTATAATTAGTGGTAACACCACTCAGATTACCCGACATAGGTTCCCATTTAGCATTTCTGTCTGGAGAAATACACAGCATCATGAATTGGGGTCTGATGTGGCAAATCAACTACAGACAGATAGAAAGACAGACAGATCTATTTCAGTAAAAGGCAAAAAATAATAATAATACAGTCTTTACAGAATGTTTGATCTATGTGCGAAGTAATGAAGTAGTATTTATCATTTTCCTTATTCTTTTGACTTTCTCCAGATTATGACATACATTATAAATATCATCATTATTTGTTGAGGACATCAAATTTACAAAGTGTTGTACAGATGGACAATCTTTCTGTGTTCATTTACAAGGGTAAGTTTTTTTCTAAATGAACTGTACATATTACAGATAAACATTACATGGTATTCATCTTTGATGTACAATTCATCATTCAATTTACAACATGGACAATACCTTTCAGAGGACAAAATCTTACAATATATATATCGTCCAGTTTCTACAGTCAACCCAAAATTCAACATCGAAATCTTGATCGGTCCGAGTCTTAATGTTTATAATACATACACTTTGAGGAAATAGATAACATTACTCAACCATTCTTGCTGAAGGTCATCACAAAGTGTTTGCGTAAACAAGGTGAGGTGAGGTGAGGTGAGGTGAGGTGAGGTGAGGTGAGGTGAAATTGGGTTTAACGTCGTGCTTGAGAATATTTCGCACATATGACGACGTGCATGCGTGTGTATGTGTATGTGCGGCTGCTTGTACTAGCCCAGACTTAAGCTGGTTTTATAGTGCTAGCTTACTGAGATACCATGCCGCAGTGAAGCATGAATACCCCACTCAGACACAGTATACTGACTCCGAGCCGACCAGTCCTTGTTGTACACAATAATGCCGAGCGCCAGGCAGGGACCAACAAGTACCATATTTTAACGTCTTTTGGTATGACGCGGTTGGGGATCGAACCCGTGACCTTCCGCTCTCTGGGCGGACGGTCTAACCACTACACCACGGAGGCGGTCGCGTAAACAAGGATATAAAACATATAGCATTTCCAACGTCCTGTGATATCCATACAAATCCATACCTAAGTAATATATTCTTATTGTGACCCAATTAGAACTTTTATCATTATTAAGTGACAAGTCTAAACCAATATGTAATAGTTTTAGTCACATATAGAGACATAAGTGGGTTTCTGCCACAATCCCACAATACATACAACTTCTCTGGAATAATTAACCCCCGTACAATCAAAAATCTTCACTAAATCACAACAAAATAAGTGCTTTATTTACCTGTCTACTTGAACAAAGCTGTGATTTACTCCAGTTAACGTTCAGCTTGTTTGCCAAGACATGTCCCAAATATCTCTAGAAATATACTTCAATTGTTCACCTTTAAAATACCATTTCTCATTAGTACGCAGTGGCCCACCATTTCGAAAAACTATAATTTTAGTCTTATAAGTATTGACATTCATACCAGTTAAAGTACAAAACTGTTCCAAAGCATCTAAGGTTTTCTGAAGCTGTAGGGCAGAGTAAGCAATAATGGAAACATCATCAGCAAACATTAAAGCAAATACATTGTCAAAAATAGGACATATATAGACATCCTGACCATCACGAGTTTCCATAGTTTTAATTAATTGATTAATAAAAATGATGAATATCTGCGGACTGAAAATACAGCCAATTTGGCAAGAGAAATAACCTGACAAACAGTTGTTTGTCCTAACACAAGCACTAACTTTGGAAGACATAGATATAACAATGTCAAGAAATTTACCTTTAATACTAACATCACTAAGACTTTTGGAAAGGACATAATGCCTTATAGAATCAAAAGCCTGAGAGAAATCAGTAAATAGACAGTAAAATCTTCCCTTTTTCTTAGGAGTATAATTATGTATAATGGCCTGAAATGAAAATCCGTTATCTATGGTACTTCATCAATAATATCATGGGCGTCACACTATTTTCGAAGTCTAAAATTTGAAACTGAGGAGAAAATTTTACATAAAGCATTAATCAATGAGATACCACGATAATTATTTGAACTATCTCTGTCACCCGACTTAAAAAGAGGGCATACAATGCTCTTACCCCATTCTAGAGGAAATACACCATTGTCAAAAATGTTATTAAATAGAACTAACTGCACTGAAACAGTATGTAACTTAGCAGACTTAATGAATTCTGCAGGAATACCATCTGGACCAGGACCAACTTATCAATATGAAAAATATTGATTAATCCTGATTAGTAAATAGCACATTTAAATCAGCTGTTGGTATATCTCTTACAAACAAAACATTCATCTATTATCCATATAACTACCAGAATCAATGAGTATATCATTGCCACTTTCATGTGACAATAAACTAGAAAAATGCCCAAGCCAGGATTGATCAGATATATTTTTGATAAGCCCCCAAACCGTCTACAATGCTGAACAATTTTCCAAAAAGACTTCGGGTCATTTTAAGCCTCGAACAAATTTAATGTGTTTTCATCTTGAGACAGCTTTTTCTTCACAGAAAAAGTCCTTCAAAATAATGATGTCAGGTTTCTAAACACTCCAAAGTCAAATCCATGATACCTATGAGCTCTTAAAGCTAAGCATTTATCCCTTTTCATGTGTTCTAATTCTGTGTCCCACCATGGTGGTTGAAACTGTGCATTTTTTACAGAACTTGTATAAACTCTTCTGGCATGATCAGCTGCTGACTGATATACTGTAGCACCTTTAGAATTCAGCACCACAACTTCTCGTGAGGACGTTCTCTGTCGTAGGTCAGGTGTGACTAAGACAAGCAACCAGTTTGTGAAAATCCGTCGGACGCGAACCTGCGACCTTCAGCTAACCGACTGAGCTTACGTCAACACTTACACAAGGTGCAAATTTATCTAGTCATTCCTGTGACGTCACGGAAATGAACGGAAAGAGTCGAATAGGTCACGGACGGTTACGGGTAGACTTGGTGACTTGCATTCGTCAACACTCGCCCCTTTCCGTAACCGCTATTCGGCTTGTCCCGGAATAACACGAGTGGGTCACGAATGACGACAATTAAGCTCATTTACGAGGGCAAATACTTACCGTAATTTGTATTGTAAATTTATGGTATCGTAAGCCTACGAGAGTTTCGTGAAACGCCCATAAAGTCGTAAGATTGTGCTACGAAAAAGTTACATATCTTAGGCTTACGAGAGGGGCCCAGGCCAATTTCCCAATTTCTACATTAAACAATTTCATCGTATATTTTCGACGTTTTGGGGCCCCAGTTGTGTGAAAAAAAGTATTAAAATACAAAAGGAAAAACAACAAATTCTGAATATATTGAAATAATTAAATTGAAAAAAACCCTGCGTATAATAGAATATGGCAGAATATTTTATACTGGTGCTTGCGAAAAATTGCCTATCCGCCGGTAAACAACTACTGGAAACTCTCAACATTGTTGGACTTATGCAATGACAAAGCTAGTAGAGAAACTAGAAACATCAGTGAGCGGAGCTTATACACACGCACTGAGCTGGACAACCTTGTTGCTATGCCGGCGTCATAGTGCATTGATCCGAGAACGTGCTTTGGAACAATTTTCACATAAAATCACGTAAAAGGATATTATGACGTATTATTAAAGTTTGTGGTGCTGTATTCTATAGTAGGCCTTAACCCCTTTGAAGGGTAATCAAACGTAATAACATTCAGATAATGTTCTAATATTGATCGACATACCATCATCATCATGGGCGATCCGTCAGGTGACAAATATGGAAAAAACAGTGCAGTATCAAAGTTCAAACCAAAACGTGTAGTCATAACCAGCAGAACTACAATGTTTTCAAAGGTATTATACACAGTCTATGTACATACCCACTATCAGTCCAATATTCCCGTACGAGAACAGTAACACCGCCAGGTAAACGGCCTAGCGTTTTAGTGCCCTTTACCGAATGCAGTCGTCGCAGCTCACTGCAGAGAATTTATCTCGCTATATTGCTGTCTCGCTATAGCGCGGTAACTGCATGCTCCGTCTCCCTTCACTGCCATCCTTAGGGTAAGGACAAGACAAGACAAGACAAGACAAAACAGTTATTTTTGTGTCACGTCAAAGTCAAGTCAAAGCGTTTATTGCATGAAAGGCCGTTGCTATATACAAATCATAGATACAATATGTAAACAAGTAAAACCCAGATATTATGGATGACAACTTCTTCTTTATTGTATGTCACAACGTTTCTGGGCTATTCCTTGCCCCTTCGTCAGGTGAATTGAAACAAACAAGATACATCAATGGGTAGAATGGGTAGAAGAAGCCTGTGTTGCATGTATATACAATAAATTGGATATAATAAGAAACAGGAGATGAAAGAGTGAGATGTACAGATAAGGGGCATTGTTTATACAAGAGAAGAGGTTTTTTTATGACAGAAAATACATAGATGTGGATTACGACGCTGATTTCTTCAATACAACAGGAAGATCTAACGACAAAACTGTGTGGAAAATCCCTTCTAAACTTGCTTGCGCCGAACACTAAGTATTCACATGTTGAATCGGAGAGCTGGGAGTGACACACTGTGAGATTTTACCTACGCTTCACATACAGGCAAAAGCATTATTGACTATGTCCTTGTATCCTCAGAGCTGTTCTGTGAGGTCAGTGACTTCAGTGTTTTATCTACAGATGATTCAGATCACTTCCCTATCTGATGCTCACTCCGGACAAGCAGGGGTGTCACTGAAGTGAGACAAGACACTGAACACCACACCTGGAAAAGGTTAAAGTTGATAGAATCGGCCTCACCACAGTATGCTAATGCTGTAGAACGGACATGGACTCAGTGTTCACCTGACTTTTATAGCATCATAAAAGTTGGAAATGTTGACCAGGCAGTGCATATTTTAACAATATCCATATCAGAAGCTGCTATTTCCAGTGGCATGTTAACCAGACCCTATATGTGTACAGGGGAGGAGGTACAGTTTAAAACAGAGAAATACACCATGTTAGACAGTTTCAGAGCTACAAATAAAGGTAATGATTTCCAGCGTTATATACAACTGCGCAAAAAACTGAAAAATGTGACCAAGTTGAAGAAAATCCAGTATCAACTGAAACAGAATCTACAGGCTTTACTACACATTGATACAAAAGATTCCCCCATACCTGATTAATGGAAGAGTTAAAAGCTTCAAAAGAAAAGGTAACATACAAGATGACACAATCCTGACTTAAGAGTGGGTATCCTACTTCAAAGCTTTGATAAAAGACACAAAACATGCAGTTGATGATTTTAATCAAACCGTGATACACCGATTAACAGAAACCTCATATGAACCCTTAGAAACAAATGACATTATAGACAGTGAAATCTCAGAGAATGAAATTAAATAATGTGTTCGTCTGTCTGTGTGTATGCGAGTGCTAGTGTGTGTAAATGTATTTCTTTTCCCTTTGATATATTTTTGTGTGCATGTATAAAAGTATTATGTCCTCAGGATATATATATGTGTTTCATACATTTTTTCACATATTAATTGCATAAATGATGTAAAAGCCATGTACTTTGGGCTAGAGGCCTATCTACAGAAATAAACAGTTTAGTTTAGTTCAGAAATACTTTTTCTTTTGTAAAACCAGATTTTTTTGCAGAGAGGGGTCCACCTCTACGAAATACAACAATTTTAGTTTTGTTTATATTAACAGCAAGACCACATTCACTATAAGAGGCTAAAATATTAATTTGATTTTGTAATGCAACAACTTTATCAGAAACTAATATCATATCATCAGCAAAGAGCGTCAGTCAAATTTCAACAATGTCAGGAAACAATTGAATGCCATGTTTGCCCGATTCTTGTAATTATGAGACAATTCATTAATAAAAAACGAGAAGAGAATCGAACTAAGAACACAGCCTTGTAGACTATTGTCTAACAGGATAATCAAATAATCACTTGGCCATTTTTACATTTAACACAAGCTATCAAGTAAGAATACATGGACTTTGCCGTTTAAACCAAGTTTTCGTAGACATTCAAGCAACTTAACATGGTCCACATAGTCAAACGCTTTCTTAAAATCAACAAATGCTATACAAATTATGTTTACTAAATAACAGATGCTTTGAGATAATGGCGTAAAACATGAATGCATGGTCTTTAGTTGAATAATCTTTCCGAAACCCAGCTTGTGATTCAGGAATATTTTTCCCTATGTTAGACCACATAGTAAGTCTGGAATTCAAAGTACTTGCAAAAACTTGTGCTAAAATACTAATGATCGAAATACCTCTATAATTATCTGGATCAAACCACTTTTATCTATAGTTGTGATGACAGATTTAGGGACCATGGGGACTTACAGTACATTTGCTTCCTGCATGGGCCCTAGCTGGATTTACATCATCCCCTCAGTTGTTAACAATTTAGATATATCTAGCCATACATTAAAATTATACGATTAAAAAACGGAAAGTTGAAATTTACTTTGAATGTTTTGGGACTTACGTACCCTCTCAGGAGGACAATAATTTTACAATACTTTAACCACCCTCATTTAAGGTAGTAACAAACTCAAAGAAGTCTGTTGACTCGCAAAAATAATCATTTACCCTGGCGCCATTACTTCCGATTAATGTATACTCACCTGCTAGATCGCCTTGTACACGTCGATTTAAAATACACAAGTCATATACATAAAGTAGGTTAAGCAAAATATTTCCAAAGTTATTTGTGATATGATCCTGGGACAATCGATCGTTTACTGGAAATTGTCCGTCACCTTCCTTGTAAGCCTCTTCACCATAACCGAATATGTCATGATGCTCCCGAGTACGTTTGCTGCAATCACCTGTTCTAGCATTCATATCACCACAGACTACTATATGAGCAACACCAAACTCGGAGATATGTTCTGAGGAAAAACATTTAAGCTTGTACAAATGACATGTCGAGTCAGAATGTTTATACTACGCAGAGCCTTGCGGGGGATTATAGAAACAAATCAGGAATAGGTGCTTTTTAGTACCTGAAAACATTTTGGTAAATTTTAAACAAATCAAGTTATCAACATCAGATTGTATGATTGAACAATGTAACCCTAACACACTTGTAATACATATACAAACGCCGCCAGATAGCCTGCCTGGCATTGACAACTTTACTGCATTTGCATAATAAATATCGTAGCCAGGTAATCCGTGAAGGTCCGGGTTAGAATGAACCTTCAGTAACCCATGATTGTCGTAAGAGGCGACTAACGGGTTCGGGTGGTCAGGCTCGCTGGCTTGATTGACACATGTCATCGGTTCCCAATTGCGCAGATCGATGCTCATGCTGTTGATCACTGGATTGTCTGGTCCAGACTCGGTTATTTACAGACTGCCGTCATATGGCTGGAATATTGCTGAGTGCGGCGTAAAACTAAACTCACTCACTCGTAGCCAGGTAGCCAGCCAAGTCCAAGGCAATCAGTAGCAAATGTTTCTACTAAACAGACAATATCAAATGTTTTCAAGTACTCGATAAAAGATTGATTGTCAAGTTTACTAGCAACACCACACACATTCCGCGACAAAATTGACAAGGTGTTCTCGATTTCACCGGTGATAGAGTTTTTTTGTCCCTATTCAAAATAGTCCGGCCGGCCACACCCCTACCTCCTGTTCGTGTTGCTTTTGCTGGATTGTCTGGTGGTTCTCGATGATCGGGGCTCTTCTCGTGTGGATGTAATCGAGGATCTGTAGCCATCTGTACGTGGCATGGTGACAAGCCTGCCATTTTTGAAGTACCCAAACAAGCCTTGTTCCTTAGCGTCACGGAGTTTCTGACGTTGTCTTGTAGTGAGGTCATTCGATATGCCATAACCTCCTTCCTTCTTCGCTGGTAGAGCTTTCAGTTCTTCGATCTTGTCGTCAGATTCTCTGAACTTGGCAATAAAGGGTCTACTAGCATCCGAACGTTTAGGACCAAGACGATGAGCACGAACAATATCACTGCGTGACCATGTCTTAACATGTACATTATCATTTAGGATGGAGATGAAAGTATCCTTGCACTGGATATTTGTTTCACCAGGGTTCCCCCGCTACGCCATAGAGTATAACATTGTCTCTCCTACTAAAAGCCTCTAGTTTATCCAACTCGTCGTCGAACCTTGTCACCTGAACCTGCACCAAATCAATCTTATCAGTGAGCGAGTCAATATCAGCGTTCACCACTTCAATATTCTGGTGCATGTTAGTCAGTTCGGATTTCAAGTCTGCGATTTTGTGATTCCAGGTTACAACATTTGTTATTTAAGCTCTCGACTTCAATAGTTAAAGGATTTTTAAAAAGGTTTAACATTATGCATTTTTATTACAAAAATTCAAACATGAATATATATCATATCTGCACAATCCATTCCTGAGAAAAAATCTTAGAAATGATGAATATGCCCCAAAACTAGAAACACTTTTGCCCCGCCCACTTGTATGCATATTTATATTTTTAGTTGGTCGGCCGTCTCTGGCTGTGACATCATACCAGAGAGTCCGCTTCGTGCGTTGACGTTCAGTGTATAGGCCATCGAGCTGAAAGTTAAGGGAAGCGCTATATTTTGAATGAAGTTGTAATGACAATATGCCATATTGTCTTGCGTTTGGGTGCACTTCAGGTGCGACGAATATCTCTGGCCTCCATTTTCATGGATTTCCGCAAGAGCTGCCTAGAAGAAAGCAGTGGCTGGCTTATTGTCGACTAGCTGATCTAAAACTGAAAGACATAAGCAAACACAGCACCTTATGTTCCCTGCATTTTTTCATGAAGAATTATGAAAGGGATCCTCAATTCCTAGCACAGTATGGTTATGCAAAAGCCAAAGCCAAACTCTACAAGGATGCTGTTCCTGACATTCCACTCGGGAACACCGGCAAGAGTAAATCTACCACTACCAACAAGATCATCGGAAGCGAGGACGGTTAGAACAAATAGAAGTAAGTAGCTATGAACATGATTGATGAAAGATTTAATGATACTATATGATCACTTGCATCCCTCACATGTTTTACGTTGTCTCAAATTGTCAACTGAGATCGATTTTATTGATATTCCTTTTATCTGTCTCAGTTTTCGCGCATGTCTAGGTTAGCTGTCTGTCGTGCATGTTTTCTGCATAAACTTGCTGCAAGTCTGCTTCTCGAACTTTGAATTTGTTATAACTTTTAACGAGTTGTTATAATTTAAAGTGTATGAATATACATGATATATTTTGTGGTTTCAGGATCTGAAAGCTGCATATGACATTGCAACACCAGATTGTGGACAGTGTTCTACTAGTACACATATTCAGCAGGACACGTCCACATATATGCCTGCTGAAACCGATGTTGCGCCTGTGACTGGAAAAGGCCATTTCGGGTGTCAAGTGTCATGTAAGTATACTTCATCAACAGAAATTCAATCTACATAGTATTCTTGTTAGGATTTAATATATTCATTTCATAATTGTAACTATAGTTGCTTTCATTGTGATCATTGCAGAATAAATGTAGACCAAAACAAATCACTACAGTAGGATCTGTGGCTTACTACTGCCTCTTCAATGCAAGACATGAATATCCTATAAGGGACTGATCCTTGTTTGTGAAATAGATTTTATGTTAGGTTGTTGAGTTTTCAGTCGACGCTGTTGCCCTGTCAGGGTAGTCATCGCAATAAAGTCGATATAGCCTGGATTATTGTGGCTTGGATGTTATGCAATTTCTGAGAAATAAAATCTAACCTAACTTGATATAGTTTGTGTGTGTAGTTGTGTATGTATATTTGATTATGATTTTCCCTTATTTTTTTAGTGGCAATTCCCAAGGTAAAAGCACATTTTCGCACAAGGCGGATTCAGACATTACCTGTCAGAAGAATCACAAGATGTATTCAGTCAAGAGTCAAGACCACTGACCAAGACCGTTGCTGTACAATGTGACCTGTACAAGAGGTGCGAGAATGTTTCCCAAGATGACATGGAGATTAAGGAGCATAACACTGACGTTAAGGAGGAAACAATGACATCTGATCCAGATTATGTCCCTGACAACAGTCTCTCAGGTATTACTTCATGATAATGAATCATTTAATTTCAGATATGTCACAACATGGATGTATGCAAAGACATTTTATGTATTATATAAGAATGTTTAAACTTAGGATATGGAAATGATAAGTTATAGGATGCTTTGGCGTTGCCCTTGTTATATAAAGGTAAGTTTGAAACTTTGAGACAGAAAATGTGGTGAGCATATTAAACATTTCTTAATATTGACCCTTCACTTATTTTTTGTTGTTGTGATTATGTAATTTATTGGAAACTGACAGCTGCACATCGAGGTTTTATGATTATCCGTACAGGTGTACATCCAATTCCGTAAACAACGCTGGTATACAATTTTCATAAATTTCCTAAGTAATTCCATTTTACAATGAGAATTGAATGGATTGTTTACTGTGGTCGCGCGGACTTTGTGAACCTTCTAAGTACGGTCCTTTGTGTTTGTCCCACACTTCGTTGAAGTGCTATGAATTAGATCCCAAAAACAAACAAACACAAGAGGCCGGCATGTCAACCTGGGACCGGGACCGATCCTCGAGACAGAGAGGGGCAATACGGAAGCGACGGTGGTTGCAGGTGAGTTTAGATCTTTTAGTTGTTTGTTGGGCAACATATATGTTCGAATTCATTCCCGTAAAGCTCCAGCTTTCTGTTGATTTTCTCTCCAGTAGCTAGCTATCAAAAGTAATTTTCAAGTGTTTATATGTAAGCGTGTAATAATTTTCGCTCATGTCCTATTGTCGTTCACCGATATATTTTCACAACCACTGTCAGCGTTAGGACAAGTAGATTATGGTTGAATAATTTCAAATGAAATGTAAACTGGTGAATGAATCACAATAACCGAAATTATAATTTCAGGTTGTATGTAGCAGCCATCCGTTACAATGAGAACAGCCTGAATGAGCAAGCTACAGACAGCACAGGGCGGCTCGGTGAACTAAGAAAGGAACATGCACTATACTGCAGTAGTGGTCTGTGGACCCAGACTGTATTTCATATACTTACTTATGTTTATTGTGCATCACGAAAAAACAACACATTTTCATTAACCTGGTGAATTCAATGGTACGTGTGTTGTTTTTATTCAAATGAATTAGCACAGTATTACATACATGGTACGAAAATATGCTTTGGCATCACATACCTGTTCACATAGTGTGCATATGTTGAATGCTTGCAAGGCAGGACAATGATGTAATGACTGCAGGTGTAATGTTCCTCTGTTAGGGCTTAGAGTATTCATGGTCTTGCCAACTTAAAGCCAGTCACTGCATTTGACTGAAAATGTGCTCTTATTGTTCTCATGATGGTATAGGTCGTCGATCATGCTTTTTCAGGGGTCCATGTATCTGCCGACTGAATCGTCGGTATGCAACACACCGATATGTTCTGTAAATAAAATCAATATGATTAGGTATGTACAGCTTGTTTCATGTATCATTAGTAAACATGGTAAATGCATGTTATCATATATTAGTCAAAATATAACATCTTAACAGAATATCTTTTTCCTGTTCTTAGTTTTTCCTCTTACTGACAGTGTGGAGAAACATATAAGGATAAAAACAGAAATAGTTTCAAATTGCCTTGAGTCTGTAAAGTAATGAACTCACTCATGAATTGGTTCATTGTCGTCAAGTGGGCCTGTTTGATCAATTATCTCCAAGAGAGTCAGGCCCAAAACATGCTGGTTAGTAAAATTAACACCAAATCCATCATGCTGTGTTATGCAGCCTAGGATTTCTTGACCTTCCTCCATCTTCTCCCTTGCTCCAGCATAAGAATGGCAACACTTCGACTCGGCACGGGTCGGCATTGGAACGCAATTGCCACAATCACACCTGAAATAGACCATGGCAAGTTCGGGTCACATCCAAGTAATGTTCTTGCTTTGATTAACAGCAATATTTCATGTGTAAATTAATGGTAACTGTATTAAAGTTTTACATGAGCGTGGGTTATCTCTTTTTTTTTTAAAAAATAACATGTGAATAAGCCTTGAAGAAACTATACCAGCACAAGCACACTGAAACTTCTTTTGGTAATGTAATAAATCAAGAACATTTGGGTAGTGAGATAAAGTGTGAGCAATGATATTATTACGACATTCCACGAAGTAACACATGCTGTACCTTAAATGTTTTCGGACGTCAATTTTACTAGCGCTAAATGACGAGGTGTGTTGTGTCTGTGTCACGTATTCATTGTAAATAGTCTGACGATAGCTTGTTTTTGTATTCGTTATGGGAGGTTTTGCAGTCGTTCCCATGATTAGCACGAACACAACGTTCGTTTCTGCAGTTTCTCAGTCATTGAATCTCTTATCTGTGTATATTTACCTGAAATTGTAAGAAATACGTGTACTTGCTTCCCTTTTTGTGTCATTCAAAACATCATCGGAATTGTAGTTCGATTCAGCACTGCCTGTGCTTTTTTGAATCATCATTATCATGATCGTTTCTGCCATTTCCGCCGCTGCGAACAAGTGGTTCAAACTAAACTGAAACGGTTGAATTTCAAGGGCAGTTGGGATGTCATCTCCTTCCATTTTCGTTCCCTAATTGAAATATGTCGTGACACGGTCTGTATAAGCTCTGTATAAGCGCTGGACGATTGCACCACATTGTGCTACGTAAAATCCTTCTTTAATAAAAGTTTAAAAAATGCCAAAAATACATTTATAGTTCTATTCAAGCACCATTTATAGTTCATGGCTGGAGGTGATTATGATTTTTATGGAGAAGCATGTACAATGTATACGACCCCCCCTCCCCAATTTATGTACAAAGTAAGTGACCCCTGCATTTCATGTACAAAATCAATGACCCCCCCCCCACCACCCATAATTTTGACATATTTATATGTACACATTGCTGCCCCACCCACTGCCCCTAAAATGAGTGACATCACACACACCCTTTAAAATCATCATCACCACCCCCACCGCTCCCGGGTTATGAACTTCCCCTTATGTTAAAACTCCAACTGTTCTCCATATCCAGTTATCTTGTATCAAAAGTAAGTTACATCACATTACATTTCATAGTTTTCCTCTGTTCAATTTAGATGAAGAAAAAGAGGCTAACTACACCAGTACCAGCTTCAGAGAAAACCGTCAGCCAGTTGATTAGCGGTATTTCTTTGTTGCTGATTCATCACTATACAGTTTGCTGAAGAACTGGAAGATGTGTGACAGTGCAGATGTTTTTGTTAACATTCAAAATCGTGTTGGAACCTCCATTCAAGTGGAAATAGTCTGCAAAGCTGCTATGTTGTGCCCAAATACCAAGACATGCTGCTCGAGGAAAAGCTGTTGTTGTTGGAGGGGATGCAAGGTGTGATTCTCCAGGTTACTCTGCGAAATGTCAATCCTACTCTCTGATGGACTTGGCCAAAAAACTCATACTGGATATTCAGTTGGTGCAGGTAACAGAATATTATATTTGAATTAAATAAAATAAGGTTGATCAGATTTAAATCTATTAGGTATTTTCTTAACTTATACCTTTTTTAACATGTAAAGTTACTTGTGTTTGGTGGTGCATCTTGCATTATTATAGGAGTTGAATATTGTTGCTACACTTCCAATGTTTAGCACAGAGCATTGAGGTGAAGAATTCGTGCAACATGGAACTGGCAGGTCTGAAGTGGGCAATTTCACTGCTAGAAGGGCAAGGCTGCCATATCACAGAACTGGTCACTGATCGCCATGTACAGGTGCAGAAGTTCATGAGAGAGGAGCAGTCGCATATCACCAATCTCTATGATGTCTGGCATGTAGCAAAAGTTAGGCAACTTGGGAGAATGCTTCACTACATTGTGCTTTAGTTACAGTATACATGGAATGTATTTTAGGATGTATCTAGATTTTCTCAGTTTCTCAAGTGCTCATTTTTCTCAGTGTAGGAAACAAACAAAATGTACATTAGTCTCTACCTTTTTTCGGGAGTACAAAGGAAACTATAAGCAGCGTCAAAGAAGCCAACATGTGGTGTCATAAGAACATGGATAAAGTCCACATTTAATCACATGTACTGGGTGGCTGCTGGTTGGGGAGAGGCATAGTACATGCTGCAATAAATGGCTGTCTGTGATCAACCATATCTGCAACATACACTCACACCAATGACAGCTGTACACGGAATGTCTGCATGGACCAACTGACCAAGAGCGAGACTGGATAAAGCCAGGTAAAGAGATACATGATATATGACTTTCGCAATTGAACATATGCAGAAAATGCTTCTGAAACTGACAGTATTTCTGTCAAGAGAATTCATTGAAAATTTCAATTCCTACTTAAAAAAACCATAATGACAATTTTTCAATATCAGCACAATTCCTGAACTTGTTCCGTTTTGTGGGAAGCCGTGCTTACAAGGCAGTGAAGGAAGTTGTGGAAGACAAACATCTGCTGCGTGCTATTCCTAAATTGTCTCCACTCTACCAGACCTATATATACACTTGAAGTTTTCCACAATGTGGGGAACCACTTTGCACCAAAGTCACATCACTACTGCTCCATTTGCTGCCTGTTTTTCTCAACACATGCCTTTCATCCACACATCTACTTTTCCCCTCAACATTTGTTAAGACAAAAGTACTTACATGTACATTATTATTGAATATTTACAGGAAAATTATTATTATAGTTGCAAACAACTATATACTGCAGCTGTCTTATAAAATGTTTCTAAATCAATGTCAAATTTATTCACAGATTATGTGGACTTCTTACTGACTGCCATTCTTGAGAGGAGAAAGAGGTTTTCTTCTTGTCGACTCGCAGGACATGACTTTGAGAGGCTAACTGCTAATTTTCCTGAAGTCAGTAGTGCATAATATGTCTAAGGTCTGTAGTATTTATCTGTTTGAATCCTGCAACTTCTTCGGATGGACAAAGTTTCCAAATTGCGCCATTCATGATGTTATCATGGAGGAATATTTCATACAAAACTTACTTGTAATTTTTACCACTAGAAGCGATATATTAGGATCCAGATATTAGGAAAATATACAATAGAATAATAGTTTCATCATGTTCAGTGATAGCTTAGAGAAAGACTCCATTCAAAAGTAATAAAAACTAATCTCACAGACATACTATTCAAAAAGGTACACGTTATGACAGCATAGTTCAAAAGATGTTTCTAGATAAATCCTAGCCTAAGGTAATAATGACTCATCTCTTAGACACACTTTTAGTAAGACCAAACCTATGCCTGCACTGTTTAATAAATTGACATGATTTATTTTATAAGGTAAACATGTCATCATCTATATTAGCCATTTAGGCTCATTAGATTTAACCCAGAGAAAGCACATCTATTGTAATACCATAATCATCCAAGCATCCAGTAAATTTAGATAAGTAGGATAAGTACTCTCCTCTGCCTGGTCATTTCACTTATTTCAGGGTATTATTTATAGGGCACACCCCATTTTGTATCATTACAATCTTTTTATTATTTCAATTTTAGATAAATAGTTTAGCAATAAAAATGTTAGGCAGTAGGGTTTAAACTATCCCAACGGAGGCCAGCTCCAGCCCTCAGCCCACAGGGTTGTACAACCGATTGTACACCCCATGTTATTCTGTTCTTGTTAATATGAGGTCAGTTAGCTTTTAGTGACTTCGGAGTCTTTTTACAATTTATCAGCTGTAACATAAAGCATAAATTGATACAGCATAAATTGATACCGGTGGACGGGTTTGTCAATTTTGGTGGTAAATATTAGGGCTGTAACGATCCGTCAAACTATCGATGGATTGCAATTGTTGAATCTCCGATAACAATTAATCGATGGTAGAAGCGAAAAACTATCGATGCATGTGTGACTATCGATAGCTTAGTAATTGACTTCCGGTGATAGATGCGCAGCGCTAAATACAGGAACTGCCAGATTCGTTCACTTTGATTTAGGGTTATCCGCCCTTGTTACCTCTTAACAAACTTGATAAATGATAAATGTACCTAATTTGCATAAATGAATGTTTATAACATCACATACAACACCATTCCAGCCAGTTTATAAATAATCTAGTTTTGATGTTTGAATAATTATATTCGAGTTTGTGACCATTGAAGTGCATGAATGTTTTAACGAAGTGATGAGGGTACTGTATTGTTCCATGCCTTTAGTCTATTATATATAAATGATTTTCTCACCATCCAGCTCAAAACAACATCTGTTCCTATCATTTTTAACAGTGGACTGAGTATTAGGTCCATTCATCACAAGTAGCGCATGTGCATAGTTGAAGTGACTGGATGCCCTCTATACTCAAATGATGTGGATAACCAAAACCAGCATATCATTTATGTTATTCTGACATCCATAAATTCTCGCCTTTATGCGTATCACTTCTAAATGACGTTCAAAGACGATATGATAAGAAAAATAGAAATTTCATACCATTCTGGATACGTCTATCTACACTGTTGAGTACATACATACATGCATCCATCCATCCATCCATAGATACATACATACATTCATTTGTATAGCGCCGATATCCAGCTGCTCAAAGGCGCTTTGTTTTTTTCCCCGATCACTGGATGTCAATCTCAACGGCACGTCGTATTTTCAATCTCAACTCCCTGGGGACCATACAACCCCCTGGGCAGTATACAGAACAAAGAAATAATTCATATAAGTAAATGTCTATCTATGATATGCGGACACATATTGGGGTTTCTCTTTAACAGTGTTTACCGTTGCGAGAATGCACCACCGTCGTGCGATTGTTTACCTATATATACATTAGCGCTGGAACACATTTGAACGTATGAGCCTTCACACAGTAACTAAGCGATTGTTACTTAATATATGTGTATTTCGTGTGGTGAGTGTGTAGTAATATCTATTACTACATTATATACTCTTAAACAAGTAGGGGAACTTCATGTATATTTTACAATTGAATAAACTGGAAGATATATTGCAGTCATATACAATGTTGATATGATAATAATGAATGTTTTGAGAGTGCATCACCACTTGCACTTCCTCTTATGACCGTAGTTGTTTGTACAGTAATCGCTCTTGAAAGATGATTGGTGTATGACATGAACTGTCAGTTTCAAACAAAAACAAAACAAAAACGGCTAGAAACAAAAGCTAACAACTGTATGATGCAAGATGTTTGTCAAAATTAATGGTCCACAGTGATTTATCGACCTCCTTGAAATCCGTCAAAATCAAGATTGACATCCAATACACGTATATGGGGCTACTGCGTTGTGCACGTGCATCCCATGCGTTGTGTTTAGGGGTGGTGATAAAAAGAAATGGTGGAGCGTTCATGAGATGTCTTTCTGTGTTAACGCTTAAACTTCCTATCATAAATGAAAGTTCAGGTTCCCCTACTTTTCTTAACAGTATAGATCGCGTTTGGGTAGTAAGGGCCGTGCCCGGAGGTTTTTTCTGCTATAAAGGGATACACAATGTTTACTGGATATCTTGCACTTTGGACATACACTGAAACAAGTTTTTAAGAAATTTATTGAAATGGTTCGCACTATTACACAATCACTCACTCACTCACTTCTGAAGCAGAACTTTATTGTAATAAGACACAATCTGTATCAGCGTGTTCACTCCGGTTCCATAGTGTGTATCTACCATTCTCCCTTCTTGAGAAGATGTTCTATATAGTTATAAACAATCTGCATTTTGAGCATGTTCACTGCGGTCCCATAATGCGCGCCATCATACGCCATCACTCCATTCGTAAATGGAAATGTGTCCAACACGTCAACATGTAAGTCTCTTAGTTTGGTATTAATGAATTCGTTATAAAGCTGCAAGTGCTCGTCACTTTGATCATAGAATCTCGGAATCTTTAGTAAACCGTGAGCATGTGGACTCACCCACACAAACTTCGGCCATTCTTGCTTCGTCTGCTTGTAGACCTGTACAATTGGTTTCAGGACATGTTCCCACGCATCCTCTTTGTTATACCCACTATGGATACCTTGGCCTAGTAAAATGATTGACCTTTGTTTGGAACGCAGGGTGTTAATCAAAGTAAAGACGGGTCCTGCTTGGTTTGGTAAATTCACCTCTATATGTTTTAAAAGGGTATGACCTTCACACACTCGTTTGATCGTATTGATGCCGTGATTGAGAAACTGAAACGGCCCTCTGTATCGCTTCCGGTTTTCTGAAATAATCAAGTCATCTATGGTCAGTTCATATAGTGCAATCAGAAAATCTCAAAGATAGAGAGGGTCTATCTTTTACGGTATATGTACGTGTTGAATAGGTTTTCTGGTCTGAGATTTTCTAGCAAACTCAAGGCAGTTGACTAATCGGTGGATCCAAGATTTGGGAGTAGGGGGGAGTGCACATAAATCATAAATATCAAAGTATAGGGTGAAAATGCACCTCAGGCAAGTTGTTTTCTAGGATCCGCCCCAGCTCATTTTCATGCAATTACTACTGATGGTGTTTGGGTACTTACTTAATGATTCGTTGGGTCTGAAACTTGAGTTCTCATAATTGTTTGTCAAATGCATTATAGCCATTGTAGTCATCTGTCTCAAATAGGAGTCACCGATGAAATATATCTCAGACCCATAGAGAAGTCTGCAGGATGAGGAGGCTGTGTGATTTTTCACCTGACACCTGGTGTCTCTAGGTTTCCATGTTGCATATTCGGCATGAATCCGCTGCCGCATGTCGAAACAGGTTGGACAGGAACATTCTTCTTCGATTCTGGCAACGCATTGATTGTTGTAACAGCAAGGAGTCTTCCCCAGGGGATCACATAAAGCTCGAAACTTCAAAGCAGGGTGACTTTTAAGGCCGGGAAACCCAACATTCCCACACTGTTTATCTGCTCGCTCCATACTAGCAGAGACCTTGTAGTGAGATCGAGCTTCAATGAGAAACGCGTGGATTTGTTGAGACTCGTTCTTTGTCAATGGGTGGGTAATCCATGACCCTTGTGTCATACACAACATCACATCCGGGCAACTTCCATTGAGCGGAAGTGTGAAGTTACTTTTTTCTGCCGCTGGGAATTCATTTTTTATTTCGTTAGGAGATAAGGTACAAAGTAGGCTGATGAAGATAATGCAGATCACACATGATATCTTCAACACACGGTACATGTTCTGATTTGTGACGTGTCGTGCCTGGTGTTTGAATGGCATCTGGCTGTTCCCTGGAGAACATGGATTTTGTTTCACGATCATTTTCTGAAGCATCATCTGCAAAATAGAGGAGTTGTGCACATTAACAAAGCATCACATAGTATGAGAAATATCTCGCATGACTGTTATGTGAAGATGTGTCCAGCACATCTATATGTATCAGGACCATTTCTCTTGCAAGACCCATATTATTCCATTTGTTGTCTGTTGAAATGGTTAGAATATGTCCGAAATATGTGGTCAAGCCTGAAACAACATTATAAAAAGAAATAACAATGCACGCTAGAAAACAAGACAAAAACCCTTTCCATGTTCATGCGAAACCTCCGCCAAGAGCAGAGAACTATATGATCTTGCATTTATGAATCAATATTAAATAGCGACGTTACCAGGTGTTCGTGGTAAGGTGAACGTAGTTTGCCCGGTAAGTGGCAGCCGTCACAAACTCTAACAAATGCAAGTCAACTTACCACCTGACAACACACCAGAACATGTGCTCCACATCAGGAATGGCATGGTTGTACACACAAATACATTATAATTATGGGAGGCAGAATGATCAGCAGCCTTCGATACAATAGACCACAGTATCCTTCTGTCTCGACTTGAGATGACTGTTGGTATCACCGGACCAGCATTGATGTGGCTTGAGTCATATCTAAAAAACAGAACTCAGTCAGTTGGTGAGACCGTGTCAGAAGATAGGTGGTTATCATATGGCGTTCCACAGGGTTCAGTCCTTAGACCACTCTTGTTTACCATCTATATGTGGCCACTAGGTGATGTTTTCCGGAACCACTACATTGACTTCCAGTGCTTTGCAGGTTTCGCCTCCAGGATTGCATCACTTCAGGACAAGATAACGAAGCTGGAAAGCTGCATCAGTGACATCTGAACTTGGATGAGAATTAACTTTCTCAAACTAAATGACAACAAAACGGAAGTATTCATTGCTGGGCCAAAGCACTTACAGGAACGTATGACAGAATTCTCAGTCAATATTGGACCTGTGAATGTGCCTGCCTCTTCCAAAACCGTCATATCTCGCCTTGACTATGCCAATTCACTTTTGTATGGGATAACAGCTTCCCTGGTTCATCGACTCCAGGTTATATATAACACGGCCGCCAGGATAATAACTTGTTGTCCTCGAAGAGACCACATCACCCCCAAGTTAGGAGAACTACATTGGCTACCTGTTGCTAGACGCATAAAAGTCAAGGTGCTCACCATTATCTACAAGTGCCTGAAGACCAACACTGCTCCATCTTACTTGTCATCTCTTCTTAACAACCATAGACCAACAAGAACTCTTAGATCACAAGATAAAGATCTGCTTATCACCAGACCATCAACGACCAAATACGGGAAACGCTGCTTTGAATGTGCACCTCCCATGCTATGGAACAACCTCCTTATGTCGTTAAAATCCGCTCCAAGTCTACAAACTTTTCGTAAACATCTAAAGACACATCTATTTGAAATGAAATAGACCGAACTGCACAAACACCTGTGAGCAGTCTAGCTGGAACTCGGCGCTATAGAAGTAGATTATTATTATTATTATTATTAATGATAATTCGAGTAAGGCTAGCCGTGCGTTTAGCATGACATACATTCTCTTGGCATAGTCTCTTGAAGCATCTCATCTAAGTTCTTATGCTGTGTGCTGTTAATCTTGAAAGTGATTATTGGGTTTTCTGTGGTGGAGATGTGTACACCGGCATGGCGTGATATTACGATATTTGAGCAAACACGTTATTTTTGTACACACAAATGCATTGTAATTATAGAAGGTTGAATAATTGATTTTGGCAACTACAGACCGGTTCTGAGTAGTCTCTGATTATAATGAGAGTAAGGGTACCGTACGTTTAGCATGGCATATGTTCTCTTAGCATAGTCTCTTGAAGCATCTCATCCAAGATGCTTTTTAATCGGTGATAGGGGATTATTTGTGGCGGTGATGTATACACCTGCATGGCGTGAACCCAGGTATGATACGGGCCTGTGATGGTGTACACGTGTACATGTGGGACAGCCCAGCTTTCCTTCATACTGTCTGCTTCCTTGTTCTGATGTTGTAGAGCTTGTTCTGAGTCTTCTGATAGCAATTAAAGACTATCAAATCATTTGCGTCGCTTGGAATTGGGCATCACATTCAGTATATAGTCCGGTCAGGTAGAAGATGTAACCTGTCACAGGTTCCTGTTGATGATTCATGTTCTTGTATCCTTGCATCAAGGACATGTTGGGGATGTCGGTACAACCTCGCTGTCAGCTCTTTAGCAGATTAAGTGAAAAGACACTTCATTTCAATGTTGTAAGTACGTTGCGTAATTCCTGTAAGTATTCAGTATAGTCACAGGTGGTCTTACTACTAAGAGTATGCCTAGTCTATATTACACCCGAAGAGCCGTTGAGCGGGTCTTACTACTATGTGTACGCCTAGTCTATACTACACATGAAAAGCCATTGGCTGCTGAGGCAGCTCTCAATAAATCAGTGACACCACTTCTTATTCCGTACTCTGATTACAAAGCTCTGATTAGATCGTACACCCGTGATCTGATGCAAAAAGTAGGACTCCAAAGTAGACCTGTATCAATAAATTACATCAAACTAAACCAACTATCGGTCACACCTTCTTGATTTGTCAGTCCAGATATAAGGAGGTCATTATGCGACGTTATACCACTAGGGTATGTTATGTCCATTGTTCTGGCAGGTTGATTTTCTGTGTATCAACCTTCTATCTGCACGTGCAGAGGTTGATATGTGGATAACAACCTTGGCGGTGCAGGAAACGCACGTGCAACAAGCAATGTACGAGTCCATTCGGCGCCCACGTGGTATAAGTAGGGCTCGAGCGTTGAAATCCATATCACCCTTGAGGAGGGTGCTAACGTATACATATCGCATACACGATATGCACATAAGTACTTACTAAAAGGTGAGGATCCTCCGTTCTGTATCCCTTGTGATTAGAGAATCACGGTCAAACATGTCCTGCTTGACTGTATTGATTTTTCCATCACAAGTGATAACTTAAAGTCTTTCAATGTAAAAAAACTGTTAAGGATCTTTTTAGTACTTAAATTATTATTTAATTATTATTTAAAAAAAAAAGAATTGATTTAATTCATAACTTTTGATTGAAATGTTTTGTAGATGATGTATTTTAATGATTGGTAGTTTAGATTAGCAACTTAGATTGTTAGTGGCTGTCTCCTCGAGGAGGGTTAAAGTATTGTAAACTTATTGTCTTTCTGAAAGGGTACGTAAGTTTCGAAACATTCAAATGAATTTTATAATTTACCAGCTGTTTTAAATGTAGTATTTTTGTCATTTTATTTTTGGCTAAATTTGACTACAATCGCCAGATGCTGAAGAGTTGATATAAATCCAGCTTCCATGCAGGTAGCAGAAGTACTGTAAGTCCACATGGTCTCTAGTATGGTGATCAACCTTCAGTTGCTGGTGATCTATTGCCGTTTATTTATATTGTACTGTTGTCTCTAATGATTTAGTTTTATGATAGCGTACTAGTTTTAAATTAAGAGCTGTGATAATCTAGTATCTTACTGTCCTTCGATGACAGGTTTGTACGTTCTAAATTTATTGAGTTTACTATCGATATAAATTAAATTGTTCTCGTCTCGATATGGCTGCAATATTGCCGATGTGACGCTGAATATTAACTCACTCACTCACTTACTGAAAAGCCATTGAGCGGCGAAAGATCTTCTGCACAAAGAGGGTTTTGACCACAATATCTGGACACGATCTTGATATGATTTACACTCATGCACCCGCAGAAATCACTTGTTTTATAGAATTTACGGTGTATACAGTTCAAGATGTCCAGAACAGTTATAAAGTCAAAATCATCCGTTGAAAACAACGACTGTGACGAATTATACTGAAGACTTGCGGAAGTCAGTGAGAAGTTGGAAATAGCCAACACCACTTTACAAGAAATTCCAAAGGACTACAAGAAGACAAATATTGCAAAAACTGATGTCTTGAAAGACAGTCAAGAAAATGGGATAAAAGAAGTAGAAAGGGGCCTGTAAGTCTCGCGAGGCGCTACTTCCGGCACTAAGCTGCTTCCCGGCTCCCTTGGTTCGAGCCAACTTGCGATATGCGAGACGGGACCCAGCTTACTTCAGATTTCCGGTGACAAGCGTATATTCAAGAACCAGTTCTGGTTCCAAATTGCGCGACCGCCAAATATGACTTTACCAGACGGACCAAATGTGCGTAGTTTGTCTCAGAGTACCGTGACCTACTTACTATTTCTAAAGGTATGTGAAACCTTAACTGAAAAAACCCCAAAACATTACTATGTTTTTAAACTGAAGCATATCTGAGAAAAAATCGCATGTATTCTAAAGTTTTCAAAGTTTTCAAAAGGAAATAAAGACTGTTAAACAAACAAAACAATCGCGAACTCTCAATAAACGAAGACGGAAACAGAGAGCGGGACATTCTTCCATTTCTTTGTAACTACAATCCTAATCACTGTAAGGTTATGCCGATCACAACAGCATAAGAGTGATACAATGAAAAAATATGTATCTGAAAGCAAATTTCTGTGGTAGAGTGCAATTCTGTACATACTGGTCATGTTACATAACTGTTGTAAATCATGTCATTTGTATATTTCAGACAACTAACATTATTTACTGTATTAATTTCAGATTTACAAAGCAGCCATCTTCATTGATGTATCAACAATAATCAAACCTCACATTTCAGGCTGTATAAGATATTTAAGCAGTTGTAAGTTAAGTAACATTATTAAAGCCCCTCTCTTTTGTTACGTTATTCTCAATGGGTCAGTTCATTTCTGTGTAGAGTAGGTCGGTAAACTTTGGTTATTAATCAAAGTAGAAGACCAGGCACATTCATGACTGGCGAGTTTTGAATAGGTGTCCTACTTTCAAACTCATTGTTTTCACCTGTGCACTCACTCATAACCGCTACACGCTGCACGGGGACAGAGAGACTGGATCAGGAATGTTAAGGTCATTAGTTGGTATTATTGCATTCTATGTGTAACAGTCTAATATATAAGTCAATTATGTAAATGTCAGTATCAGAATAATATGGTAATTAAACTTGTTACATATGTTAATGTGTATGACGGGTGTACGAGAAACACCGTGTTTGATTGTGTGGTTGTGTTGGTCTGTAAATATAAAAGTACTGATAGTATGTTTATATCATGAACAGGTTGCGGCGAGGACTTTTATATCAGCCAGAACACACCAGTGGGATTCTCAGGATATATATTCTTTGTATCATAAATATATGATACTGAATACTTAAAGAACTGAATAGGATATCACGCTTATTCTACCATATTTGGGGCGGTGGGGTAGCCTAATGGTTAAAGCGTTGGCTCGTCACGCCGAAGACCCGGGTTCGATTCCCCACATGGGTACAATGTCTGAAGCCCATTTCTGGTGTCCCCCGCCGTGATGTTGCTGGAATATTGCTAAAAGCGGCGTAAACCAAACTCAGTCAGTCAGTCAGTCTACCATATTTATGTTACATGTGTAAATGTAATAGTTAAGACGATATGTCTAGCTTATGTAAGCCAATATTGCATCAACAATTGTTTTCACAGAATGTAATTTGTTTCCGTTGTATTTAAATTTGTCTGATTGAAAAGTGCCTGCATATTGTTTCATTTACTGATCACAGAGACAACTCCAGTGATCAAGTGACCGTCCTAGTGATCTAGTGAATGCGTTGTAACTACTGCCTGGTTAGAGAATGTGATCAACTTGCACCAAGATTTATTCAATAATGGACTGATTCCAAAGCAAGCTAAGAAGCTATAGTCTGTCTTTGAGCATGTGGGCCGTTGCCGACATATATCTTTCTTCAGCTATATTTCTCTGGTGGGTGACATTATTTATATCCTCTGAGTGTTTTGACTCGTTATTCAGCTCCGAATATGTTCATACATATTTGGGCGGTGGGGTAGCCTAGTGGTTAAAGCGTTCGCTCGTCACGCCGAAGACCCGGGTTCGATTCCCCACATGGGTACAATGTGTGAAGCCCATTTCTGGTGTGCCCCGCCGTGATATTGCTGGAATATTGCTAAAAGCGGCGTAAAACCATACTCACTCACTCACTCATACATATTTGATACACATTGCTTGACAACAATCGTCTTGTATGTAGTGTTGCTAGTATTACATGGATGATGATGGGGTTTGATTACTGTCACCTGAGTAAGCGAGTCGGAGTGAACACGACATTAATCTTATACCACGACGTGGTTACCAAGGCTGCAGCGAATCTGTTTTGAAGTGAATATGATATTGTTTTTGTTGACTTATTTGTTTTGCAAATAACTGGAGAACAGGATGTTTTTATTACTGAAGATGAACGTTAAATAATATTTATAAAATTAAGTATAAACAAAGTATATATCTGAAGAACAGCATGTTTTATAATAGTTATGTTTCCCATGACTTTTTTTCCATGACTTCTTTTCTATGACTTTTTTCCGATCACCCTTCTAGATGGCTACCTGTATGCCAAGAACAAGGTGAAAGGAGAGAATGATGATGTTCAAGTGACTTTCTAATAAATGTTATGTGCACTGACAAACATGTGGTGTAAAATAATATGGTGCTTGGTCTCATATGTTTGAATGTACATGCATATAAATTCTTGCTTTTGATAAAATTCACAAGTAAATGTGATCTGGCAAATATATGTTGATGCAAAATGTCGTAATTTAAAAATCATAATTCATTACATGAATTGATAAAACTATAGTTAACACATTATTTTTTTTTTATCTGGGCACATACCATTAATTATCAAGGGTACAGCTTAATTAAGCCTTATACAACGGTCTGTCTTTTGGAGGTCTGTCTTATGGGAAGATACCTATTTCACGAATACAGGTGCACGAATGCGAATATTGGTTAATGAATAAACTCACAAATCACAACTTGACGTAGTATAAAGTATATTCAGTGGACCAGTAACAAATACAATATTTGACATATTTTACCATGTTGACAGCATTATTTTATGACGACAATGGCATGTGACCACCTTACTGTCACATGAAACACGAGTGGTGATTTTCCTACTGACTGGCGTGGATATGTTCCATTTAGCATATCTTGGTTTGATAAATATTGAGTTTAGTTTTACGCCGCCTTTAGGAATACCCCATCAATATGATGACGGGGGACACAAAAATGGGCACATTGTACCATGGATGTGGGGAATCGAAGCCGGGTCTTCGGCCTCACGAGCGAACGCTTAACCACAAGTAACTGCCATAGTGAGTTTAAGTAAATTTGTTCAAACGTTCAGTGTCGCGCCCGTTCGCCATTAACGATCTTGGCCTTCACTTACCCCGCATGAACACCAACAAGCGATCTGTTGGGACATGTTTTGTTTAAAGTCATTCAGATCGAAGCCGTAGTTTGGGACCTAGAATTTTCGGAAGTAATTTTTGGATTACGAGCTCGCGTGGTATTGGGGTATATACAGTGTCCATTCGTCCTAAAACGAACTTCGCTTGTTGACCTTGTTACGTGCCTTTCCTTTTATATAGGTCTCCGTTAGTGACAATGTATAGCTTGATGTCAGTTATTGCGTTAAACGCCTTCCCTTTTATATAGGCCCTCGTTAGTGACAATATATAGCTTGATGTCAGCTATTGCGTTACACGCCTTTCCTTTTATATAGGTCCCCATTAGTGACAATATATAGCTTGATGTCAGTTATTGCGTTACACGCCTTTCCTTTTATATAGGTCTCCGTTAGTGGCAATATATAGCTTGATGTCAGCTATTGCGTTACATGCCTTTCCTTTTATATAGGTCTCCGTTAGTGACAATATATAGCTTGATGTCAGTTATTATCTTACATGGCTTTCCTTTTATATATGTCCTTGTTAGTGACAATATATAGCTTGATGTCAGCTATTGCGTTAAAAGCCTTACCTTTTATATAGGTCTCCGTTAGTGACAATATATAGCTTGATGTCAGCTATTGCGTTACATGCCTTACCTTTTATATAGGTCTCCGTTAGTGACAATATATAGCTTGATGTCAGTTATTGCCTTACATGACTTTCCTTTTATATATGTCCTTGTTAGTGACAATATATAGCTTGATGTCAGCTATTGCGTTAAAAGCCTTACCTTTTATCAGGGAAACTCTATATGTTGTAGAGTATCCCTGCTTTTATATAGGTCTCAGTTAGTGACAATATATAGCTTGTTGTCAGCTATTGCGTTACACGCCTTCCCTTTTATATAGGCCCTCGTTAGTGACAATATATAGCTTGATGTCAGCTATTGCGTTACACGCCTTTCCTTTTATATAGGTCCCCATTAGTGACAACATATAGCTTGATGTCAGTTATTGCGTTACACGCCTTTCCTTTTATATAGGTCTCCGTTAGTGGCAATATATAGCTTGATGTCAGCTATTGCGTTACATGCCTTTCCTTTTATATAGGTCTCCGTTAGTGACAATATATAGCTTGATGTCAGTTATTATCTTACATGGCTTTCCTTTTATATATGTCCTTGTTAGTGACAATATATAGCTTGATGTCAGCTATTGCGTTAAAAGCCTTACCTTTTATATAGGTCTCCGTTAGTGACAATATATAGCTTGATGTCAGCTATTGCGTTACATGCCTTACCTTTTATATAGGTCTCCGTTAGTGACAATATATAGCTTGATGTCAGTTATTGCCTTACATGGCTTTCCTTTTATATATGTCCTTGTTAGTGACAATATATAGCTTGATGTCAGCTATTGCGTTAAAAGCCTTACCTTTTATCAGGGAAACTCTATATGTTGTAGAGTATCCCTGCTTTTATATAGGTCTCAGTTAGTGACAATATATAGCTTGTTGTCAGCTATTGCGTTACACGCCTTTCCTTTTATATAGGTCTCCGTTAGTGACAATATATAGCTTGATGTCAGCTATTGCGTTACACGCCTTTCCTTTATATAGGTCTCCGTTAGTGACAATATATAGCTTGATGTCAGCTATTGCGTTACACGCCTTTCCTTTTATATAGGTCTCCGTTAGTGACAATATATAGCTTGATGTCAGTTATTACCTTACATGGCTTTCCTTTTATATATGTCCTTGTTAGTGACAGTATATAGCTTGATGTCAGCTATTGCGTTACACGCCTTTCCTTTTATATAGGTTTCCGTTAGTGACAATATATAGCTTGATATCAGTTATTGCCTTACATGGCTTTCCTTTTATATATGTCCTTGTTAGTGACAATATATAGCTTGATGTCAGTTATTGCGTTACATGCCTTTCCTTTTATATAGGTCCTCGTTAGTGACAATGTATAGCGTGATGTCAGCTATTGCGTTACATGCCCGTGTGAAGTTTAAAACATGGTCAAGCAACTACACACGATGTTCCTAGTTTTAGTAAATGTCATTCGTCACCACTCGCCCCTTTGCGTAACCTTCGGCTTGTCCCGGAACAACACGAGTTGGTCACTAATGATCAATTGTTTGAATACTTCTTGTTAACAAAGCAGTGTACGTACGGTAATTGATATGTGGTCCTCTTCAATCCACCCACTCATTCCCCAGGCCGACAGCCGCCACACAGCACAGCCACTGGGCTCTGTTCAGTGTACGGGTAGTCAGTGTACGCCTACATACGCCGTTAGGCAGTTGTTTTCTGTATCATGTTCGTAATCAAATACTCATCGGAGATCTCGTGGAAGCTGGATATCGAGATAAAAGACGTTCAACGTCCAACTAACATGTTCCAAATGTCTTGAGGTCATGCTACAGTAAGCCGCAAATGGTCCAAATTATACCAGCATGTACGTGATTGGCTGTTATTGGCTTTGGGTCTATCCAGTGCTGTACATAAACACCCTAACAGGACAGTGTTAAACTGAGTGTCTGAGTATGGTTTTACGCCGCTTTCAGCAATATTCCAGGAAGGGGCCAGTGTAAAAGCGTGTGCACAAACAATTATGTTGGAAAGTAATAAGCTTTTGAAATGCACAACGTAACTAAAATATTGCTACATTAAGGTCCTTTATGGGGATCGCATTCCGTGGTGCAGTGGTTAGAGCGTCTGCCCGGAGAGCGGAGGGTCACGGGTTCGATCTTTGGCCTCATCATACCAAAAGACGTTACTTGTACTTGTTGGTCCCTGCCTGGCACTCGGCATTAATGGGTAAAACAAAGACTGGTTGGCTCGGAGTCAGTATAATGTGTCTGAGTGGGGTATTCATGCTAAACTGCGGCATGGTATCTCAGTGGGCTAGCACTATAAAACTAGCTTAATTCTGGGCTAGTACAAGCAGAAACACATACACACGCATGCACGTAAATATTCGAAATATTCTTAAGTGCGACGTTAAACCCCATTTTACCTTACCTCCTTTGTGTGAAATAGGAAGCTGATATAACTATATATGTAGTTTAGCCATCAGTGGACGCAGCAAAGAGACAATGGAGAGGGACTTCGTGTAACTTTAACTACCAGTCAATTCTCAATTGTGATCAGCACTTTATTTGAGCAAACCAAGCTCAATGGGCCCCTGTGCTGACTAAAGGGGCGAGTATTGCCATTGACGGTGACTATGAACTGATGTTCAACGAGGTCAGATATGGTGACAAGGATGTATCATATTACTTGATTTTGATAGGAATCTAGCGTGTATCGGCGGTGTCGGATTCAAGGTCGTGTAGCGTGCCGGTTCCTACTTAACAGACCGAACCCCAGAGCAAAATGTACCGGTTGCTAGTAGGAAGGAATTTGTGTTGCCCGCAACAGGGCATGTTGTGTTGAGTGGCAGACCTTTGTTCAAAAGCGAACGGTAGCATTTTGTTTTCTCCATCTCGTATGAACAACAAGATACTAGAAATGCCATTATGTGATAATTAACTACAGACACTCGTAGTATCTAGACGTGCAGATTGATACTAACAAACGTTCACATATTTGCGGTAGAGTGGTGGGAGGTATGGCCGATGGGGTGGTATTTTCCAACGGATATATAGATCTAACCTCAATCCCGTTAATGCTTACACAGTTACATAAAAAAACCGCATGAAATCTCCTTAAATCATTATATACCTCTTCTGGAGTGTACAAAGAGTTGACAAGAGTACGTCCGATCAATAGAAAACAATCGATATACAACACTGCTGCCTTGACCTTTGATCCGCCATATGACACCACTGCGCATGATTTCCATTGTCTCTATGTTCCATTGTCCAAATCATGATAACTGGATGGGCGGGTTTCTGCCTGACTCCCCGCTATCGGTGTGCGTGCCTGTGTGTAAATGGCCCCACCGTTAGCGGGAATGCTGCGTTTCCTTACCCGTTACACGACCGTCGAATAAGAATAAATACACTGGTGTAACTTAGTGCATTGCTGTCGTTGTCCAGTGACCACGAATAGCGTTCCTAACTCCTTGTCTATAGTAATCAAAATCAAGATTTAGGACACACTCTGAGAATTTTCTTTGGTAGGCCTGGTGTTTAAACCCTGCAACCTGTTGTTCACCAAGAAGGGTTTTATAGCTGATTTCTATCGTTACATAACATGTCAGTAACACTTAAAAACCTTTAAAATCGCCTTAAACTTAATAGTATAGTGTAACGTTCATAAGATGCCACAGTTATACATGTTACGTACCACATACGATTAGATAAACAATACTGAATGATTTCACTATATATCTATTATTGTGGCAGTTTGTAAAAATAAGAACACTGCTGAGTTTTGATTATGTTTAATGGTTTTGAGTAGAGTTAAATTATCTATAATTCAGTCTCAGCCCCGTTAGATCTTTGCACGGGTCCATATGTCACAGGACCATATCCCACAGGCATGAAGAGTATTTGCACAATCAATCAATCCTAACTGTTAATCCCCCTAAGCTGCCTGGTGAACGAGAAAAACCCCTTTGCACGATTGGATTCCGACCAGTATGCAGACAGACGGTGATAAACTGTTATGTTGTACATATGTATGAATAATATGAACATGAACGTCTTGTGCTTGTCGCCTTCCTCTTGGATAAGGGGTCTTGTATAAACACCTGAACCCATTGTTGCAAATTTCCACCCTTTTCGCACGAAGGCGAAAACGAAAAAACGGCCCATGTTTTTACACGCCAAAAA
Organism: Haliotis rubra; assembly: GCF_003918875.1. NCBI lineage: Eukaryota > Metazoa > Mollusca > Gastropoda > Lepetellida > Haliotidae > Haliotis > Haliotis rubra. Next base: position 107,358 of record NW_025767441.1, read on the forward strand.
AGACGCCTTCCTGCGAAGACACCCTTTGCACTGAGTGGATCCTCAATTAATGTTAATGAAGGGGAGTTACGATTAGCTAAGTACTAACATCCCTTGTGGAACAGAAAGTACGGGCCGATAAACATCGGTTTCACTGGTATTCATAACAGCAGGCAATCTTCAGGCAGTGAGTTTCAGAACCATGGAATAATACTACAAGATATTGTAATTTCGGCGTGGGATTTTTTAACTCCATACGTCTATGTTCATCACTGATTGCTTACCCATAGGTCATATATAGGTGCCGGTACATATGTGCCAACTGATGGAGTGTTTTTTGATATAGGGTGGGTACCCGTAAGCATATCACAGAAGATTGCAGGGGTCCGTTTCACAAAGCGTTAGTAGCGCTACGACTGTCGTAAATCTATGTTAAAGTATGGGAGTTACGATCACTTTAGCGCTACGATCGCTTTGTGAAATGGGGCCAAGGGCCTAGATTTTCGAAGCTCTCTTATCGCTAAGATAGTCGTAACTGCCATACATTAACTAACTATCTTAGCGCTAAGAGAGCTTCGAAAAATCTAAGCCCTGGGCCCCGTTCCTCAAAGCGATCGTAGCGCTACGACTATCGTAAGTCTATGTTAAAGTATAGGAGTTACGATCATCTTAGCGCTACGATCGCTTTGTGGAACGGGGCCCTGGTCTACAACAGTGGCGCAGTGATATGAGTATGGACAACAACAGATTAAACAAAAGGATATTTCTATGGACTGATAAGTGTCCCACTCCCGGGTGTAAAAACTGGAATATTAAGCTAAGAAAACTGTTTAGAGGCTGTGACTGCCGCTATTTATACATCATTCAGTTGAGTTGAGTTGAGTTGGGCTTTACGTCACATCGGCATTATTCCAGCCATATAGTGACGAGAACAAATCTGCATTAATATACATTGTAAGTACAAAGTGGTTTCGTTTCAAAGACATACATTCATTACGTTGTCATTTTAGAACAGAGAATGTCATAGCATTAAATTGAAAAGCAGGTAAATTCTTTAGTGACATTACACAGTTACATTTTATGATATAGATCAACTTCCCTCAGGTAGTTCAGTATCAGATGGGCGCTCACGCTGGAGAACAGATCTTTCAGATTGGTTGCGTGATAATGCGAGTCCCTTGCAGATGTAAAATCCACACAGTCAAGCAGAATATGCTTGACGGTGAAAGCCTCATCGCAGGAGAGACATATGGGGGGTGACCAGGCATGGGTAAGATAATGGAAGATACGTATACGCTATTCACTAGATATAGGTGTGCATGGTGGTGGTGGTGGTATTGGGTTTAACGTCGTGCTTGAGAATATTTCGCTCATATGATGACGTGCATGCGTGTGTATGTGTATGTTCGGCTGCTTGTACTAGCCCAGACTGAAGCTGGTTTTATAGTGCTAGCCCACTGAGATACTATGCCGCAGTGAAGCATGAATACCCCACTCAGACACATTATACTGACTCCAAGCCGACCAGTCCTTGTTGTACCCATTAATGCCGAGCGCCAGGCAGGGACCAACAAGTACCATATTTTAACGTCTTTTGGTATGACGCGGTCGGGGATCGAACCCCGCGACCTTCCGCACTCCGGGCGGACACTCTAACCACTACACCACGGAGGCGGTCAGGTGTGCATGGACTCAAAGGACTAATGACAATACAGGGAAACTAAGAACCTATAAGACTGTGACGAAAAGTGGATATCAAGCGGAACATTTCATAGTATCACATATGCCCCGAACACATAGAAGTACTATGGCGAAATTTAGTCTGGGAGTGTAATCCCAAATATAACATAGGTTACATATATGTGTGTCTCTCATAATTCCTATGGAATGGCTTGTGTAAAATGTTATTGTTATATTTAACACTGTGTATATGTAATGTACCACAAGGCGAGACAGTAATGAAATATCTGTCTGTTTGTCTCCAATTCGGCCAAAGAAAACAAGTAATGTGTGCAGTTACGTATCAAAATTTGGAAACAACTGCAGTTGCATAGTCAGTCGACGCCTCACGAGATCACGTGACTTGTGGGTCTCGCATCGATATACGTTAATATGAATTCCTTCTTGAGGGGCACGAGTTGATATTAGGTTTGTCCCAGAATAACACGAGTGTTAACGAATGTATATATTGATGCCTTCTTCTGTAGTTACTAAAGTTTGGCTGATTGCAATGAAGACGTCCCTAAATGCTGAGAAACCACAGAACCTCAGGATCGTGACTGTGTCAGTTAAAGCAAGGCCGCGACGAACGCTTAGTTATACACAAGCAAATACTGAAAAGAAGAACCTTACAATTTTTGAACGCACTTGGAACACGAACACCATCCCAACTGTACATTAAAACGTTTTGAATTGTGTAATCTGAAGACTGTATGTAGTGTCACTTGGTGCAGAGGTAGCCGAGTGATTGAGGCATTATTCCCTTCTGACATATACCGTGGTTTGATTCCAGAAATACAACATGTAAAGAACATAATCGTTTTCGTCTCGCATCAACTTACCCAGACAACAGTCCTGTTAACCTATGTAGGACCATTCGAGGAAAGGATTCACCATCACTATTGTCCTAAACCTTTCATAAAATGGCTCCAAAGTATCTTAAGTCCGACTCGACGAGCGCCGTAAATAGTTGTACTGGTCAGAGTTGCGGCCCTTTAGGCTTGCCTGGATACTATGATCGTGAGTTTGAATCCTAGATGTTCACGCGACTACAGATATGTTTTTGCATGCATTTTAAGGCATATTGAATGATTGCCAATTTAACCACCTTCCTTATATCCTGGCCTCTTGATTGAGTAGTTTGGGAAGAAAATTATGTCCAAGGAAAAGTGATCGTCTCAAAATGAAGATGGCTGTTACTAGATTGGCCATCTGGTATTCTTAACGAGGACGCTGTTTGTAGGGGTTGGGGTGGGAATTTTGTTAGAAGGCTGGATATGTGTTCGGCTTACAAAACCAGGTCTGTTAGCCTCACTATTTTAAAAGTATATAGTGAGAATATATATTCGGTAGCAGCAAGTTTCCAATTTCCGTCCCACCCACCAAAACCTTAGCTTCGCGACCCTAAATTATCGAATGGTCAGTCTCTAAGTGCCCAACAACGAGACAGTAAAATGTAAATAATGCAACGTTTTATTTTCCTTCAGTTTGGATATTATTAAAGAGCGTTCTAAAACCTTGAAGAATGTTCTTCAAACTGTACACAGCAGCTGGAAGGAAATGGAAACACAGTTATTACCGTTGTCTGATCAGTGCTGTTACGGCAATTCTTTACATAAAGACACTTTTAATGATGAACGTCGCACTCGCAATCTTCGAGCAACATGTAAATAATTGAGTGTGGACCCTGCAATCCAGTGATTGACATTATGAGCATATATCCACGACATTGCCATCCGATCAATGCATTCGAGTCAGTTGCAGACAATCCAGTGCCTGGCGTTAGGATCATCGACCAACGTAACTGTGATGCCACAAAATGCTTCAACTAAATCTGAGTGTCTGATAACCCAGTCCCGTTAGCCGCCTCTTACGACAAACAATAGTTGTTGAAGTCCAGTTCTAACAGGGACCTTCACGGGGTAAAACACATTGTAATTGTTAAACGTATCACAAAATGAAGCTTACCTTGGAGTGCATGTTTTACATAAATGGCATGCATAATGATTCCTCATACACAGACTTGTAACATGCTCCTGGCTTGCATTAAGACAATAATGTAAAGCTATACCTAAGTATCCAGGTATATAGTGAATTATGCCATTTGAAGGTTTATGAAATTATTTATGTTCGATTGTATTTTCCCGTCAAAGCACACATACATTTGACTCTTGTTTTATTAGAGAATTTCTTTATGATTATGAAAATATTCGTGTGGCTTTTTTTTACCCTATTAAGTAAAACGTAAGCGTGGTTTGTCAGAGCGATGCCCCCAAATCATCTCTGTCAATGATTTGGTTTGGATCTTGCTTAACCCCACACTCAGCAATATTCCAGCAACATGGCGGTGGTCTGTACATAATCGAGTCTGGTCCAGTGATTAACAGCATGAGCATCGATATACGCAATTGGGAACCGATGACATGTGTCAACCAAATCTAGCCTGACCACCCGATCCCGTCCGTCGCTTCTTAAGACAAGCATGGGTTTCTGAAGATGAATTCTAACCCGGATCGTCACGGTCGGTGATGATAAAATGAGCGGAGACTAAAATGTTTTGACTAAATAAACGTTTGGAAGGTGTTTATCTGTTTACGATCTATCTACAACTGTGAAAGATCTATCACCTACCGCAACCGTTCTCGTCGCTTGAATCCGGGCAGTCCTGCTTTCCGTCACACAGCTGGCGATTCTGGATGCACTGGTCGCTGTTCTTGCACATCGTCTCATCGACACTGCACTTTGGCGCTGCTGATTTAAAAAAAAAATAGTGTGTGATAAAAATGTCTCAAGCGTTTTCCGCGAAGACTGATCATTAATGATCCATTCATGAATTATTGCCTTTTACAAGAATCCGTTTCAGTGGATAATCGAGACATGGCTAATCTCGGTCGCTGGCATTTATATTCACCTTTCAATCTGTAACCCATTGGAAAGAACTGGAGTATAAGATTCATTGATGTGTAAGATTCAGTACTATGTCCGTGACTGGCAACCCTGTTGTGATGACCTGGGACCATATTGTGACAGACTATTTGCCTGATTGGGATTCATTGATTAGTTTTCTGGTCGAATTCAACAACGTCTGTTTAGAACATTTATGGTGTTAGAGTGTGTAATAAATGTGTTTCCTTATCACGTTTGCGTTATCATCATGATAAACCACAGGTACGACATTAATGTTTAGGCTCACACAGTGTGAGAAGTGAGCACCAAAACGGATGTATGACAGTTGTGTTAGGTATTAATGCGCAACAACGATCATGCGAATAGCCAAAACATGAATCGATTCAGTATCAGAAGGGTGCAGTTACACGGCGTGTTAGAAATAGATTACTACCCTCATGCTTGTGTGGGAGTTTAGGATATTTCGGGTAAAGTTTGAGTTCTATTTGGGGTTGGGTTAAAATAACATGGGTTATTAGTGTGTTCTCGGCTATGCTGATATGCATAGCCACAACACACCCGGCAGGTTGTGCCTGGCATGTGCAGCACATGCACTGCCTGCCTCTAGCCCTATAAAGGAAGTAGCTTCACAGCACTCCTTGTCTTTAGTCCACTGGTTCACCAGAGGTGAGGACATTTATTTCAGTTGCTTGAGTCCTGGTAATCCAGACCAATTTTTAGGTTGTTTTTGGTTACATAGGAAATTAAGATATTTATTTGTTTTGGACATAGGCTCTGAAATCAGAGCCATGTCTCATTAGGGTTTGGGGTTAGGTTAGATTGTTAAGGTATAGACTAGGTTAGGTTGTTGGGTTAGGATAGGTTTAGGTTTTTGTAAATAAATTATTGAGTTTCTCTTTTCTATTTGTTATGTTTTTACCAGCAATGAGGCCTGATTCATAGAGCCTATTTGAAGTTGGCTACTTTACCATGACCACATAAAAAAGTACACAACGCAAGGTCCTAAACCCTATTATAGCCAACTGTCACTGGGCAGAGAAGCCTATTACACTTGATACACACGTTCTGAAACAAGTTGTAAGTTACAATCTGGTATCTGGCAGACCTTCTTGTAGTACTTGCCACATAAAGTATCGAATCTAGTGAACATGAAACTTAAAATATGTAATATTTCGGTTTAGCCTATCATCTAAATGAGTTACTTACGTAAAGGGTTAATAAGTGGCAGGGACTAGTCAAGCCAAACATATGCATAACTCTGTGTTTTATAATATTTCTCTTGTTGCAATAGCACGTACCTGGAACCTCCCAACCCGCAAAATATTATACTGGCATTAATATAACATTAGTATAATGTTAGAGTTGGGTGAAACAGTTCAGTTTTACGCCCAAGTAATATTTCAGCAATATCACAGCGCTAGTCCGTGCCTTGATGCAGAACCCTCTCCCCCCATTTTCTCACTTTTTTTTTAAAAGTTAGGCGTAGCCCCTATGTTACCTGAGTTTGCCGGGTGCAGATTTGGTGTCTTCAACACTCAGTAGTTTGTCATGGCATTTCTCATGAAAAATATTTTGGTTATTTAAGACTTCTGTAACCACAGTGACTTTGTTTGTTTGTTGCCGTATGTAGCAATATTCAGACTGCATAGCGGCATTCTGTAAATAATCCAGCCAGGATGAAACGTGTCAGTGAGCAAACCATTAATATCAATCTGCACATTTGGGATTCATTGATATGGATCAATGAAGTTAGCGAATCTGAACACCCTGTCCGTTAAGTGGCTTCAGCTAACTACTTAATAATACTTACGTACAGATAGAGAGTGCGAGGCCCTCGACAGGCTGATGGAGGTGGTGTTTCCAGTATATTAATTGACCTGATAAACTGTAAGAAACTTTCCAATTTGTTATTGAAATATGAGTGAGTGGCAGCGGTCTGTTAATAATCGAGTCTGGACCAGTCAATCCAGTGATCAACAGCATGAGCATCGATCTGCGCAATTGGGAACCGATGACATGTGTCAACCATGTCAGCGAGCCTGACCACCCCGATCCCGTGAGTCGCCACTTACGATATTGATATATGAAATACAATGAGAACAACTGACCACAATTCCTCTCATCACTTCTATCGAAGCAGTCCTCCTCTCCATCACAAAGCCAGACAGTCGGGATGCACTGTTTGCTGTCTTCACACATGGCTGTCATTCCCCGGCATGTACTTGTGTCTGTGGAGAAATCAAGCAGCTAAAATAAAAAATGTGAACCTGTCCTACACTGGCTAACAACATATCACGCCACTGTATATTTGCCAACCGTGGCATGTATTTGTTTCAGATCCCACATTAATACTAGCTAGTTCATGGTCAATGATGTGCTCCTGGGTTTGAAAGAAGTGGTAACGTCTCACATAAATTTGAGCCTGTCCTCACATGCCACACTGACATTATAATCGTACTGAAACACTGTTCCACGCGACGGTAAAGTGTAAGTCAACATTCACTGTAATACCAGATATTTGCCATCATACAACTCGTTGGAATATGAGTAAGGGTTGGTGGCCAAACGGGTAAGGATCAGATTGTCACACCGAATACCCTCTAGTATTCTCTAGGCATGACAGATGCCTTAAATATGTCCTTTTCGTAGTAACTGAACAGTTGGATCATCTGTTTTTGACGCCACACCCTGCAGCCTGTACACTATCTATCCTTGGACAGACGCACCTGTGAATGCTATTCTGAGAAGCGAATCACTCAGTCGGGGTATGCCTTCACCTGATCGGAGACAATCCATTAAGTCGACTCTTACGGTTTAATGGAGCCAATTCGCAACCCAAATCCCAATTGCATTATATGTAACAAGGCTTATGATGTTGATGTCGCCATACTTTGATAACAAATTCGGGTATCATTCTGGATCAATATCTCCATGTATAGTAGGTTGTGTACGTACCGTTGCTACATTGTGGGCCTTCGTCGCTGCCATCAACGCAGTCCCTGTCGCCGTCACAGAGCCACCTGTTTAGAACACAGCCCTGACCGTCTGCACAATATGTCCGATTGGCCCTGCATTTGTCTAAGGAAATTTTGTTTGGTCAGTAAGCGAATTTGATAGCGCGAGATGAGAATGTATAGAGGGTCTAAAATGATGCAGTGATACATGGATGTAAAAAATAACAAAACTATAAACATTCCAACATGAAAGAAAAATGGACAAGCAGGAAGACTTAGTGGTTTACCAAGTAGGAGGTTCCTCTAGGAGGTTATGTCCCCTGGTTACACCTGTGCAATCGCTTCTCAGCGACGACCCCAAAAAAGGCTTTCACAGATTAAGCATGAAGAGCCAGAGCTATAACTACTAAGCTTTCCCACCGCCCCATGTATACTACAGTACTGCTGATGGGGCCCTCATGGAATTCCAGCCTTTTTGCAGTTTGTTTTGTAGTTTACCTTTTGCAAATTTTAAAAGGCAAATACTGTTTCACTTGTTGATCATCTCAATAAGTTGAACATTATTATGATCAGACATTCACAACAAAGCATTAACACATACAGTAAAGGTTCCAGCTATAAAATCATACATAAAAATGACAGTAGGTGACTTACTATACATGAAAAATCAGCATGGCATTTGAAATAGTTGAGCTCAAACAGATACCGAAGACATTCTGTGATAAATTATAATTGTATTAACAGGTGGACGAAGAAATGATCTCTGTGATCTAACTGGAGCATTCCATCAGTTTGTAGGGCTAACAGTTACATACCACATTGTTCCTCGTCACTTCCGTCACTACAGTCCTGCTGTCCGTCACAAAGCCACGTCTCGCTGATGCACGTCATGTTGTCAGAGCACATCATCTGTCTCTCACTGCACGTCACGGGCCCTGGGGACAGTTGTGTCAGAGTCAATAAAACATGTGCATATCGATATGACGGAAGTAAGCATGTCACATACCAGTGATTTAGCACTGGCAATATCTTCATCCTATAACAATACAGCCATTTAGCTTTGATAGTGTACAGTAACATGATGAAGGAATTGTCACGATGAAAGAGTGGGTAAGGGCATCACTGGGTAAGCAATGTCACCGCTCCTGGGACCCGTTCCTCAAAGCGATCGTAGCCTTACGACAGTCGTAAGTCTATGTTATAGTATAGGATCACCTTAGGCGCTACGATCGCTTTGTGAAACGGGGCCCGGGTTGTTGTTGGGTGTCACGTTGGGCAAGGCGTCACAGGGGAGGATAGTGTGGTGTAGTTTGAGTAGGGCAGGTGGTGTAGGATAGGGTAAGTGGATCAAGGCGTGGTAGGATAGAATGAAGTAGGATAGGGTGAGGAATGTAAAGTGGGGTAGGATAGGACATTGTGAGTAGAGTGAGGTAGAGTAGGGTAGGATATTGTGAGTAGAGTAAGGTGGAGTAGGATAGGAAAGTGTGAGTAAGGTGGGGTGGGAGGGGCCAGGGTCGGTAGGGTATATGTTTGGATTGTGTGAGTGGAGTACATTAGGGTAAAATAGAGTAAGATAATGTTGGCTAGGATATAGGATATATGTTATGATAGGCAGGGCAGGGCAGGGCAGGGCAGGGCAAACGCTCTGTTGCAAATTTTGCTATGTCTGCCGATCTCTCATCAGTGGATAGTATGTATCATACCACAGCCCATCTCGTCGCTCCCGTCGGAACAGTCCCTCTCCCCGTCACAGAACCAGTTGGCGGGAATGCATTGCTTACTGTCTGTACATATCTTCTCGTTCTGGCTACATGTGTGTTCCTCTGTAGCTACAAATGAGAAGAGTTAGAGCAATATTCCATCTGCATGACATTGGTCGGTCACCTAGTTTCAATAGGCCAAACCAGGAATGACCTATGCCTGACTTGTAGTTGTGACAGATTTCATAAAATATGTACATCTCGATATGACGGCAGTGAGCATATCATTAAAATTGTTCAACATAGTGTCAGTGAGTGAGTGAGTGAGTCTCAATGTGACTTCACATTTCTCATCAGCGGATAATATGTATCATACCACAGCCCATCTCGTCGCTCCCGTCGGAACAGTCCCTGTCTCCGTCACAGAACCAGTTAGCGGGAATGCACAGCTTACTGTCTGTACACATATTCTGGTTCTGCCCACATGTCTGTTCCTCTGCAGGTACAAATGAGAAGAGTGAGAGCAAGATTCTAACATATATTTATAGCAGTCAAATAGGTTATTGATAGTATGACACAGCAGTAGTTAACTCAACGAACGTGACCATAAATCAGCTAAGGTTCCTCGCACTAAAACACAGGTTTCTGGGCAACATTTCCAACCTTGGATCACGTCGTATTTAGTGAGTTCTATGGCGTACCGATTTACAACACACGTCCATTCGAGAGTGTGGGCAAATAGAGTTGTGATCTACAGATTTCTACTGCGACAGCCGTTATTTCGGAATTTCCTTCCACAAACTGACATGTTGTATTATAACATTATCTACGAATCGGGGTTAAGCCCTTTAACCACTGCATAAAGGAACAAGAAGAGGGGCAACTGTAAGAATGTAGAATATTAGCTATCTTCGGTAATATGCCAATGGGGATAACTCTGCCCGAAGAGCTTAGGGACGTCCGTTGTCAACGGACCAATCAGATTGCAGCGGCATGCTCGTCATAATAAAATTGGATTGACATAAATCTGCTCTGTTGTTTTAGGTACGTATGCATTTCTGTAGGTCGAAATAAGGTCTTCTGTACACAACTACGTATTTGTTACATTACCTGGTACCGGAAAATAGTCATTCGGGAACTTGAAATGCTGTTTATGTGATGTTTTGGGTAATTTATCAATGTCGAGCTGAATTGCTCGTGATGTTGTGAAGGTCAAGTTGTGTAGTAACGCTTACACTCGATTTAGATTCAATTATTATTGATCTCGTACTTACAATAGGTGTTTTACTTATTTAAATAGTCAAAACAATTATTTTAGACATATGTTATTGTAGGAAAACCAATAATAGTAAATAGCCGCCAATTTTGATTGAAGTTTGAGTGTCTCCTAGTTTCGTGGGTCACGTGACTGGTATACTCCCCCCTCGCCATAGGGGAAGTAACTCTAATCTGTTTATATAGTGGAAGTTGATTTTACTCATCGAGAAGTGAGTTACGGGTTATGTTGTGACTCTATGTATTATCTCAATGTATTTTCACTTGCAAATTGGTAAAACACATGTATCTGGTATTCTATAGGAATTATTGTCAAGTCATTTTTGTAATTTTGAATAAAGCAACAGTATTGTTTACATATTTTATGTGACTATGGGTCATGTATAAACATGGTATTTCTATGAATATGTATATCAGAAATAACTGCTCTTCATGCATGACGTAATCATACATTAGTGATTTTGTAACAAATGTATAAGTATTTCCAATATTTCAAAATACCATATTGGGTGACATAATGTATTATCACCAAATACCTGGATTTGATATTGTCATCCGTTGGAGTATTATCTTGGTGAAAAGAATTATTATACAAGAGTTATTTTACAATTTGCTTGTTGTGATTAATTCAATTAAAAGTTGACAGTTAATTTTCCAGTTGAATCCTTTGTGAAAAGTCAGAAACATTTTATAATAGAAATCTGATGTACTCAGGATATTATGTCCGTTGCGCAATAGTGGTTGTAGTTTGTATGACACGTGTGTCTGGAGCCGCCATAATAAAATTGGATCGACATAAATCCGCTCTGTTGTTTTAGGCTGGTTGCTGAGGGTCTTACACAAGAACTGTTGCAGAGCACACACACACACACACACACACACACACACACACACACACACACACACACACACACACACACACACACACACACACACACACACACACACACACACACACACACAAAAAAAAAAACAACTAGAACAATATTTGTATGAAAGCATAGTGTGTAGTCTGAAGCTACCACTCATAATTATATTATTTCTTGATACTTTGATTGTTATGTTTGTGACAGTATAATAATTGTAATACTTGGAGATATCATATGATCTCACACAAGCGATATATCCTGTTGAACACAGTTTGGATGATAGATTAAGGCCTGAACCCGGATCACAAAATGTCCAGGAAGCGTGTGTTTCCCGTGGTACGAGGCAACTCAACCCAATTAGGCTTAGTTAACTTCGCCTCATGATATCTCAGGAGCGTGGGACACTGCTCACAGTATCAGCCACTGGTTTGTCCCACCCACATATTCAGTCATTTGGAAAGTTTGACTATGTTGCTGAATATGGTGTACAACCCCATGGAAACACACGTTTGTTCATAAGAAGATTAGAAGTAAACGACACAGACATTTCAACAGAAACAACAAAAACCGTTGGCATAATCAGAATACATGTTAATGGGACAGATGTACAATTCCGACAATTTCGAAAACGTGGTTATGAATCACCGTACTGCCACAGTAAGGATACTGGGTGTTCACGAAAGAATTAAGATAAATACTATATTTCAACATATATGATACAACATACATAAAATGAATACATACGTGATGTCACCAGTTGAAGTGAATGGAAGGTTAACAGAACAATGAATGCCACGCGTGTTAAGTGCAGAGCCATCATAGGAGATTTGTAACGCAGCTATCTGTGGTTGCAGTTAGGCTCACTGTAGTCTAGACGGATACTGAAGGTGCGGCATGACATCCGCGTTGACGTCGTACACAACACATATGTCATACTTCTCCAGTGCCCCCTAGTGGGGGTGGGGGTGGGGGGTCGCCTAGTGGTTAAAGCATTCACTCGTCACGACCCGGGTTCGATTCCCTACATGGGTAAAATGTGTGAATCCCATTTCTGGTGCCCCCCCCCCCTGTCATATTGCTGTAATAGTGCTAAAAGCGACGTTAAACTAAAACTCACTCACTCACTGCCTCGTTATACGAACGCCAGGGATTGTCACCTTTATTTTCGGTTAAGGAGCAGAAGCTAAAAATATGGCGGGACCTAAATAGAAGGGTTAGAAAGCTCGAGTCACGCATATGTTTAGTGCAGTTAATAGTGTCACAATTCATGACACATAATACATCACACTATTTATCCATTTGGCAAACAACACATCGAGACAGTTCATAATCATAATTCATACGTATATACTGCATGTCGTCATGCTTGGATATTTTTTTTCGTAATGATAATTCACATCGTCACTGGGATAGAAGGCTAAATGCTTGTTGCTGTCATAAAGTATGTGTGTACGACATACCATTATGAGCCGTGAAAACCCATGCTTGTATGCCGGTGGTAGATATAAAAATACTTGGAGAGACAGGAATTATATATACTACTGACTGTCAGACAGCCCTGTATCGTATTACGATACCTGTATGGTCAGCCTGCAGTATCCAGCACCTCACCCACTATGTTAAATTTCCGTGGCAGATCGACCATACTCGGTTAATTAAGGTTAATTACAGACAGCTGACCTGTGGGTGTCTGCCCGGGAGAGACACATTTAAATAATACCAACTACCGCTAAAGCCACATTTTAAGTACAAACCTCGGTTCCGCGAATCGCTGCGAAAGCCACAATGAGTAAGGGAATCAATACCTTTTTTTTCAATAAGCGTCACCCATTGATCACAATGGATCGAAATTACTTTAGTGACTTGTCCTTTTTAAATTATTTCACACACATGCCCTCGGCTGCATGCGATCAGAAGCACTAAAAGTAACCGCTGCAATGACGTCACAACTAAGATGGACGACCTTACTCGATGCGCGTTCTTATCGAGTCCACAAACTGCATCGTCACATCAGACAAACGGAGACGTTGCAGACATTGACAGTTTGAATAAAAACGTAGTTAAATGGCGTTAACGTCAGCTTACCGAATCAAGCACAGAAAACTTCGTAACACATTCATTACAAACAGAAAAATACCGTTTTGGGGCATCGTATGTCATGTCTGACGAAAATGTCTTTAAGACACTAACAATCATAAACATTACATGTAAAAGTGTTGACGCACTGTAAACATCACACAATGCATTTACGAACACGCTGTGAAAACCTGCTGATTCAGCTGAACCAACTGAATTGCATGAGAGAAACAAAGGGCAGATCAAAGTGAATACGTGTATTTGACAGTCGATTTTTGTTGCTATATACACATTACTAATCCTTTGTAGGTAAATAGGAGCAATCACACTATTTAAATAATTATGCTTTAGGCACTTTGTCAGGCAACATAATTATCAGAAGGCACAAAGTACAAAGAAGATTTTGTTTTCAATGTTCTGTTCATGAATATTCCAAAGTCATGTTTCAACAGTTCGGTAAACTCTTCAGCGCCGTGCTTTCATGTCGATAACGCCCCCTGCCCGTCACGAAATAATGCATGTATCAGCTAAAAAGTTCAAATACATTTATTTCTGGATAATGTTTTCAAAGACTTGTACGCTACCCTTTGAATTTAGTATAGGCCGAATCGATAGATATGTCGATAATGTTCTGTGTAATTGTTACGCCTTGATCGTTTTCTGTAAAGTATCCCGATCTTTATAACGGAGTTCGATATCACATACAAAACGATGTCCGCCCGGGAAAGACACATTTGAAAAATACCAATTGCCACTAAAGCCACATTTCAAATACAAACCTCTGGGCCGCGAGTGCCTTCATGTAAACTAATTTGGTATATATGTTTGGTATATTGCATCATCAGAGAAATTTTCAATCACATTTATTGTGACGTTTCAACTTTAAATCAAAATGTCATTACTGCAACGGCGGCAAAATTACTGATTCTGGAAAATCTAGTCATAAATTTTGCTTGAAAACAGGTATGAAATGGAAAGAGTTAGGCGTCACATATGTAGTTGTTTATAAGTATATTTGTGCAATAAATGGTCATTCTTCTAAATTATTTTTTTAAAAACCTTTTTAGCATGAATGTAAACATAATAATTGAGGCAACAATATTTCTTATCTCAAACAGTTATCAGAAAAGATAAAACATTGAATTGACCCTCCCATAAGTTAAAATGCTTCAAAGAAATAATTGGTTGTATAACCATAAATAATTCGTAAAAGGTGTTTGAGTACCTACGTGAGACAGCAGCTAGTTTGCTGGATCTGGGCCCCGTTCCTCAAAGCGATCGTGCTACGACAGTCGTAAGCCTATGTTAAAGTATGGGAGTTACAATCATCTTAGCGCTACGATCGCTTTGAGGAACGGGGCCCAGGACTTTTCCCCACGAATAATTCAACTGGATTCTAGGTTTTACATTATGAATATTTCACATTATTTACGGTAACATGGATTAGCTGACAGCGCATTGCCGGGAGAGCCAAATTCACACGATCACTCAACCATGTCCATTGCCGTTTGAGCCACACCACTTTCAACTCTGTTTTTCTTAAATGTGGCTTTCCCGGGCTATAACCGTCCTGTGCATGGCTGTGCTGATGGTCATGATAATAAGCTGCTGTTATTTCATTTATATTGACAGCACTGTGATTTAGATTATACAACGCAACTTTAACTGAACTCAGAGAATATACAAACATGTGTATATTCCCTGATAAAACCCATATGCCGCCAAAGTGCCTACGATACTTGTTAGAGGTGGCGATAGGTTTGTTGACTTGACAAGCTAATGCACAGATTGATGGTCATGATGTTGATCACTGGATTGTCTGGTCCAGACTCGATTATTTACTGGCCGCCGTCATACAGCTGGAATATCGCTAACGGCGGCGTCAAACAAATAAGCAAACAAAATTATAACTTGAGATTGATAAAAGTTAATTATCTTATGGTTATTCGCTGCGTAATTCACATATATGTGAGATCTTATAGCATCTGCTTATATTCAGACAACGTCAACAACTACTTTGATGAAGAAGATAGTGAGTGAATGAGTGAGTTTAGTTTTACGCCACACTCCGCATTATTCCAGCTATATGGCGGCAGTCTGTAAATAATCGACTCTGGACCAGACAATCCAGTGATCAACAGCATGAGCATCGATCTGAGCAGTTGGGAACCGATGACATGTGTCAAATAAGTCGGCGAGCCTGACCACCCGATCCCGTTAGTCGCCTCTTACGACAAGCATAGTCGCCTTTTGTGGCAAGCGTGGGTTGCTGAAGATCTATTTAATCCCGGATCTTCACGGGTCGATGAAGAAGATAAGAGATGAGAGGTGAAAGAGCGTGTTACCATACATGTTCATGAATCATAAGCGGTGATGACGTCACGCAAACATTGCCTCACCAGCTCGCGAGAACAGTGTTTCACGAGGCATGCAGCACACTGGTCTCTGTAGAAACGCAAATATGTAAAAATAAAATATGTAACGTTGAAACAAACCGAGGAACAAGCAAACATTACCATAACTGTATATTAGACTACAGTTTCACTCATAACAATAACCTATCCTTGTAAATATTCAAGTTTGCATCTCTATTTCCGTTGAGGTATATTTCACACAAAGTTTGGTTTCCACTCAATGGTCGGACTTGAACCGATTAGAATCGTTCATGAATAGCCACAAACCACTGATGAAGACTGGCTGTTTCTACGGTTTGGTGGCACATGGCCCGCCTATTTATTCAATATTCACATCTTACAATATCTTATAGTTATATCTGACTATTCATGTGGTGCGGTAATCAGAAACCGGTTCTGTTTAACGCAAATGGCGCACTCGTTGGTCACGCCTATTCAGCTAATGTTTTCAAACGTGAAGCACTGTAGTCACATGCGTATGCCACGCTTCCTTGAGGTATTTTCAGGGGAGCCCTCAGTTCAGTTGTGAAGCTGCCCATAGTGACTATCTTGCGCCTACCCTTTGAATATAGTACTGGTCGCTACATGACTGAGAGCAATAACAGCTGGGGTTAAATAGAAGAGAAAATGTGTTTTATTTCATGAAATCTTCCCAAAGGAAAACTTTACCTGCAACACTATGAACACGTTGTCCATTACCTTTGGTTGGTTGGTTGGTTGTTTAACGCCGCACTATGCAATATTCCAGCTATATGGCGGCGGCCTGTAAATGATCGATTCTGGACCGCTCATTAGCTAATGGAAACACCATTATTTACTTTGAACCGTTAAGGAAACGAAACCGATCTATATGGTTGACAATGGTGCCAGTTCCACGAAACATTTAAGCCATTAGTGTTATGATATATTCATGATACCCAAATCGTATATACAGGCGATTGTAGTCATGAATCACTTTAAAGAATCCCATGGCCTCTAGGTACAGTACTTACCGGACAAAGATCATCACTGGAGCAATCATCATCTGATGGCAACAGCTGCTTTTTAAAAGAAACATAAATTTCGCCTTGTGGACCCTTTCACGTCCATCACAGACACTCAGTGAACTCTCCAATTTGATTGGTGATCACGATGGAAATTTATGTGGAAGTTGTGTTAAATGTGAAAAGAAGTAGAGGTGCAGCGTCGTTTTTGTGTCAATTTCCTGGGTCCTTCAGTCACATCTTCCTAGATCATTGCTTCAAATCATGTTGCACATGTTCCGTTATTGTTTTGGTCTTTTGGAAATCATGTACATTGGTTGCCATATATTTTTGAGTGTGATTCCGCTAACCAATACATGTATGCCGGATCTACTTTCTGGAAAACGCCTGCTTGGATCAACGTTTAAGATAATCGAGAATTCAGCTCTGTTCTCATGTGCCGCTGAATGTACATCATACGGACTGTGCAAATCCTTCAATTTTCATCCAGGTCTGAGAGCGTGTCATCTAAATGGTTTTAATGATCTCCAGTATCTAGAGGGTGGTGCGAACGAGACGAACTTCATATACAGTTCAATTATGAACTGGAACAAGGTAAGATTACACTGAAACTGTATTAGGTATTCTGGGTATTCTTTTTGCACTGACGATCGGTATATTCTGACAATCTTGTTTAATATTACAAAGCCACGTGTATTACAAACCTACTTTGCAACTTGTAGCGCTGCATGTTAGTTCAACTATTTTAGAACTTAAACAAATATATTCAGTGTATATATCAACAGCTAAGATTTACCCAGCGGAATGGTGAGGATTGAGCAGTATTGCAGGTTTTGTTTTGTATAACCAGCAGTAACTGGTCAACAATCGTTCTTTATCTGTTAGCCAACTTGTGTTTGGATGCAGAGACATACACTTAACATTTTCATAATTACTGTTATTTATTACTTTCTAATATGTAATGAAGTTGTATGACATATAATGATGTTATTTATGCTTTTCCAATGGCACTGGACGAATCCGTTCAGTTCAATTTAATCTACTAGTGAGTCCAAGTACTGACTGCATTGTGATATGAACATGCTGCAGCAATGATCAATTTGTTGGTGTGCTGTCAATACTACATTAGGCTTATAGATAGATTCTGTGAACTACAAACGAACATACAAACAATGCACAGTCTCTGAAATCTTTGTGTAACCCGTTTAGACAATCCCCATATCCACGCAGCTTGTTTTACGTGTATGCCCTGACAACTTGGTATGCTAATACATGTCTCTAATATATCGTTATTTTTCTTCTACTGAGTTACCCACCATTGGGCCATAACCTACACTATTCTCAGTCTGGTTTCCGACATTACTACCGAACTACCTCCCACGTCTTTACCGTACCTACACAAACATAAAACACATAAGTAGCATTGGTAGATTATAAATGTACAAATATTATCTAATTTAGATAAGCTTCTAATACTTCATTTTGCTCATGATGTGCATACAAAATTAGTATCCAACTATTGTTGGACGTCAACAAACACAATTTTAAGAAAGATGAATCCCCACAAGGAATGAATGTGTGAAGCCCACTTCGGTTGCCCCCCCAATTTTGAATATTCCTAATAGCGCCGTAAAACCATGCTCACTTACACTTATAAAAAGGGAAACACATTGATAATGAACTGTTGAAATGACACTTACATGAGTTAACGCAGTTATTTAAATGCGATAAAACAACGTTTCCCATTTATTGGCGATTCCACAGTTACCCGACAAAGCAAGGCATTAGAAATGTCAAAAGTATGTGTTTGGAGGGGGTACTTGTCTTTTGTCTTTCGATTCATTTCATTGGTGTATCAAATACTGATTCTGTGATACACACATGACACAGTTATTCACACATATTCATCAACTGTGCCGTACCCGTGTCACCCAACGCGTTTGTTGGGAATGAACGTGAGTGAGTTAAAATTAAACGTCACCTCGGCAATATTTCAGCCATATAGCGACGGGAAATATTATACATACACAATAAATACAAGTAGTTAAATAACCAGTCATCGACGGACTGTAAAATATCTAGAGTATCACAAAAATAGTTAAAACAAGCTAGCATGTATTTTTTAAAGTAGAAAACTATTTTAGACAATACAATGTAAAACTGGGCTATTGATCGCCAACAACTGAAGGTAGATCACCATGCTAGGGACCATCGGGACTTTCAGTGCCTCTGCTACCTGCATGGACCCTAGCTGGATTTACACCATCCCTTCAGCTGCTGGCGATTGTAGGCAGTGAAAAAGTGGAAGATTAAATTTTGCTTCGAATGTTTTGGGACTTACGTATGAATGAACGTGAAGGCAGCAGTGTAGATGTATATGGTGACATCTTCCGCCTCTTTCTGGATAAACTACTGACCGGTGTACGACTGAGGCCAAGGATAGGTAACGCTATATAGATGAGAAAAGGCTGCGTTTGTTTCTAGTACATCGTCCTGACATGATCAAGATCGGTGCTCACAAGTGGCAAAATAATAAACACTAGAGTATTTCCCCCAGGGGCGGTGGGGTGGCGTAATGGTGAAAGAGTTCGATCGTCACGCTGAAGACCCGGGTTCGATTCCCCACATCGGTGCAAAATGTGAAGCCCATTTCTGGTTTTCCCCGATAGAATATTGCTAAAGGCGTTGTAAAACATTACTTATTCACACACTATCACTAATTCCCTCAAGCCGCAAAGTTAATGAATACCATTGACCCCATTAGTCGACAATGTTGGCAGTTTCACGAACCATTTAAGTGAACATTAGTATGAAGTATGCATCATACCCATATACAGATGGTTGTAGACGTGCATCACTTTCAAGAAATCCGTGATGTCAAAGTACAGTGCAGAGACACATGGGTCATAATATGGGGCGAATCCTACGTTTGTAATAGTGTTTAGCGGATCCTGCAAGTGACCATTGGATCTAACCTTCGATTCAGGTGGCAACAGCTGCTCATTTGAACAAACTACCACCTAGTCGCGTTTACCGTCTGGGTTCCCGATAAACTCAGTAACGAAAACAATTCCATCGATTGCCATATATATTGATGTATATTTCATGAAGTTGTCTCCATAGCTACAGTGAATCGTTCTTTCTGAGAATCTTTTTCAGCATCCTTTAGTGAAGTGAGGTGAGGCGAAGTGAAATGGGGTTTAACGTCGTACTGATGATTATTTCGCTCATATGACAACGTGCATACGTGTGTATGTGTAGCTGCTTGTACTAGCCCCGACATCAGCTGGTTCTGTAGTGCTAGCTCATTGAGATACCATGCCGCAGTTAAGCATGAATACCCCACTGAGACACATTATACTGACTCCGAGCCGACCAGTAGACCCGGGGGAATATTTGGTCCACCAACCCGTTTGCCGTGGGTTGCGCCCCCGTGTCGGTGGAGGACGGGTGTCTGGTGGTTGAGGGCACTGGGAGCCTGGAACCGTGTTCCTTTGCCCAACACACCACTTCGCCCCTTACTTCACCTAGACGGGTGGTAGAACTGGCCCGGTTCTATCAATCGGCTGGTCACGCCATGCCCTGCGCATGGAAACATTCAAATTTAAATTTCTATACATTTCTATAATGTTTATATTGAATGTTGTCATTTAAAATTATATGGTACTTGTTTATATTTGCCTAGAGTCCTATGCCAGAAGGCGGTGGCTCATGGGCAAATCTGGTGATTTTGACCTCCAAATTCAGTATGTGTCCAATTTCTTGTCATTGGGCAGAACCTCCCTGGCATTTACTTTGGTATACAAATATTGCTATTTGTGTCATACTCACTGGAGTATAACATTCCTGTATCCCTGGTGTCTGCATTCTGGAGATCCGATGCAATTAGACACCGTCCTTGTTGACACTCCATGGTGGGTGGGGAGCAGGGTTGTCGAACCCCCTTTTTTCATTATGTCTCAAATACACTCTGGTTCCAAAAGACGACATCTCGATGCAAGTTCGTCTGATGATGATCATGACATTACTGTAGATTCCTGGGCTCGATTCATTGTCATCGAGGCTTTAGATCACAGTCCAATTAAACTCAATCGTTTTGCGATTTCAAAGGCTGTCAATGGATATTGTGGAGAAGTGAAAAATGTCACTCGCCTCCGTTCTGGCTCTTTGCTAGTGGAGTGTTTGCGAAAACAGCAGTCATTGAACCTTTTATCTATCAAACAATTTGCCAATGTTGAGGTTCTGTTTCGGCACATAAAACATTAAACTCATGTAAAGGAATTGTACGAGATCGTGCTCGATTTCTATCTGACATGAGTCAAAATGACATCGTCGCTGAAATGAGGACTCAAGGAGTGACTGATGTCAAACGTTTCACTAAAAAGCAAAATGACAATATTGTCATGACTAACACTTATCTGTTCACGTTTTCCCTCCCAAAACTGCCAACAAATATTAAAGCCGGTTATTTTAATATCGGAGTTGAGACTTACGTTCCCAACCCTCTCCGATGTTACAAGTGTCAAAAGTTTGGTCACGGAGCTAAGAACTGCAATCGTGACACTGTATGCTCCCGCTACAGTGGTACTCATGAGAGTTCCACTTGCACTACAGAAACTTTAAAATGTCCAAATTGCAACAGAAAACATCTGGCCTCCTCCAAATCGTGTCCGGCTTTCGAACATGAATCCAAAATTCTCCAACTAAAGTGCAAAAACAACGTTTCGTATCATGAGGCTAAAAAGTTATTGATGTCACAATCATCATCGTCTTCTTTGTCAGCTAAAACTTTTTCAGCCGTTGTATCTGACGGAGTTATAGCTTTAAGAAGGGTTGGAAAACGATCACAAAAAACACAGGTCATTGTGGACTGACCATTCAAACTGATTCAGCAGATCAGGGTCTGTCATGGACAGATCAAGGGAAGAATAAGTACCTGTACCAGTATGTAAATACGTGTTGGAAGTACCTTTAAAGAGACATATGTCAGTGTTGGAAAGAAATTCTTCCAGTACTTTTCCCTTATTACTAGTATGTGTACTTCCCCAAAGAGGGCTGTGCCCATTCAAATCACCCATGATGATACATGGCTTGGGAAACAACCTACTCCAGTTCCGGTGAAAGTATCTGTAGCTTGTCAAACGACACTATCATGGGTCGACCAGCAAGTTACGCTGGACACAGTTGCTCCAAATCCGCAAGTTGACACTAAAACTTCAACAACATCAGCATCTCAAACTGATGTTATGCCCTTACAGCCTTTACCAGCAATTACATCTGTGACTAAAACCAAAAGCAATTCAATTCAGGGCAAAGACCATTTACCCGGAAAAGAAAAGGAAAAAATGGGAAGAAAAGCCAGCTCCCTCCAGCGCTTGGAGGAACCTTCTTCACTTCCAAATGCTGTTGAGGTTCATAGTCAATTTGAACCTCTTGACATGGAGGTCAGTCCTTCGCAGTTTGTGAAGAATAGTAGACCTCAATCCCGATCTCAAGTTGAGCCCCCATGAATGGCTCACATAATATCATTCAGTGGAATTGCAGAGGACTACGGAATAATTTTAATGATTTACAATTACTGATACAGGATTTTAAACCTTCAGCTTTCTGTTCACAGGAGACATACTTAACAACTACTGAGAAACTTGACTTAAGACAATACAATTCTTACAATTTCTTCTCACCTCCGGGTGTTAGAGCAACTGGAGGTTCATCGATTCTGGTGAAGCAAGGTGTTATTCATAGCCCTGTTTGTCTGAATACCCCCCTCCAAGCAGTTGCTGTCCGTATAACTTTGTACATTGTTTTTACTTTGTGTTCAATCTATGTTCCTCCATCTTTATCTCTTCAGCATGTGGATCTACAGGCGTTGTATGATCAACTTCCCAAGCCATGTATCATCATGGGTGATTTGAATGGGCACAACCCTCTTTGGGGAAGTACACATACTAGTAATAAGGGAAAAGTACTGGAAGAATCTCTTTCCAACACTGACATATGTCTCTTTAATGGTACTTCCAACACGTATTTACATACTGGTACAGGTACTTATTCTTCCCTTGATCTGTCCATGACAGACCCTGATCTGCTGAATCAGTTTGAATGGTCAGTCCACAATGACATGTGTTTTGTGATCATTTTCCAACCCTTCTTAAAGCTATAACTCCGTCAGATGTTCCTCCAATATCAAGATGGAATTTTAAAAAGGCCAACTGGCCTTTATACGAAAGTCTCTTTGCTACTAAACTCAAACCTGAACTTTTTCATGAAATACCTGATGCAATACAATGTTTTTCAGATGAACTACATAAAATAGCTAACGAGTGTATCCCAAAGTCCTCTGCAATTCCTAATGTGCGAAAACCATGGTTTAATAATGAATGCAAACAGGCTAGGAAGGCACGGAAGAAAGCTGAACATTATTTCCGTCGCCATCCTATCCACAATTTAGACAAATTTAAAATTCCTAAACGCCAAAGCACGACGTACTTTCAAGCAAAATAAACGCCTATCTTGGTGCAACTATGTATCAAAAAATAATTCACGCACGCCGATATCAAAAGTATGGAATATGATCCAGAATATCAAAGGTAAGGGCTTTAAATCTAGCATTCACCATCTTAAAGATGGGAATCAATTATTGACCAATAAATCAGATATTGCTAATAAATTAGGTGAGACGTTGGCCAAACATTCTTCCTCATCTAATTATGTACCCGAATTCCAAAAATATCAAAAACAGCAAGAGAAGAAACCTATTAATTTTAATTCAGATAATGGGGAAGATTACAATGAAACATTTTCGATACATGAGCTTCATACTGCTCTTGACCAGGCTCATGATACTGCTTCAGGAGCTGATGGTATACATTATCAACTCCTGAAGCACTTACCTGAATCATGTTTAGAGACGCTCTTACATATTTTTGATGACATTTGGACATCTGGAACTTTTCCTTCGTCGTGGCGGGATGCTATTATTATTCCCATACCTAAACCTGGGCGTGATCATACTGATCCCTCTAATTATAGACCAATTTCACTGACTAGCTGCGTTTGTAAAACCATGGAACGCTTGATCAACAATCGACTTGTTTGGTACTCAGAAACCAATAACCTTATAACTAATATACAATGTGGTTTCCGTAAAAACCGTAGTATCATCAATCATTTAGTGCGCCTAGAATCTTTTGTGAAAAATGCCATAATTAATAAACAACATGCAGTGTCGATCTTTTTCGATTTAGAAAAAGCATACGACACAATATGGAAACATGGCATTTTAAAAGATTTACATGACTTTGGATTACGAGGCCATTTGCCTCAATTTATATCCAACTTTTTAAATGACAGGCAATTTCAAGTCCGAGTGGGTTCAACCCTGTCTGACCATTACAATCAGGATCAGGGAGTCCCGCAAGGCAGTATGTTGTCTGTCACTTTGTTTAGTATCAAGATCAACATTTTATCAAAGGTTTTAAATGATTCAATTGATGGATCACTTTTTGTGGATGATTTTAATATTTCTTGTCGTGGCAAACATATGCATACCATCGAACGGCAAATGCAGTTGTGTTTAAACAAAATGAATAAATGGTGTCTTGAAAACGGCTTTAAATTTTCTACATCAAAAACTAATTGTATACATTTCTGCCGTACATACAAACTGCATAAAGACCCTGAACTATCTCTAAATGGCACTCCCATCAAAGTTGTGAAGGAGGCCAAGGTTTTTGGTGTTATTTTCGATTCACATTTAACCTTTCTGCCACATATAAAATCCCTTAAAGCTAAATGCCTGAAGGCACTCGATTTGTTAAAGGTTGTCTCTAATTCAAAGTGGGGAGGGGATCAAACTACCCTCCTTCACTTATATAGATCATTGGTGCGATCTAAACTTGATTATGGCTCCATCGTATATGGTGGGGCCTGCAAAAGCAACCTAAAACTACTTGATTCTGTCCACCACCAAGGCCTAAGGCTTTGTCTTGGGTCCTTTAGAACTTCTCCTATTGACAGTCTCTATATTTAGGCTGATGAGCCATCACTTAACCAACGTAGTATCAAATTATCATTACAGTATCTATCAAAACTGTATTTTAATGAGTCGAATCCTGCATTTCACTGTGTTTTCAATCCTCTTTATGAGGATTTATACAACAAAAAGTCTTCTCTTGTTCC
Organism: Haliotis rubra; assembly: GCF_003918875.1. Lineage (NCBI taxonomy): Eukaryota > Metazoa > Mollusca > Gastropoda > Lepetellida > Haliotidae > Haliotis > Haliotis rubra. Next base: position 132,415 of record NW_025767441.1, read on the forward strand.
GCCTCTTGGGCTAAGAATTAAGCCATTCATTTCTGCTGCCGGTATTGAGCTGGAAAATATAGCTCCTTCCCGTCTTCATTCTTCTCCTCCTTGGCAACTGGCGAGGCCTGAAGTTGACCTAATTCTGACAAAGTTTAAGAAATCTGTAACTAATGAATTACAATATAAACAAGAATATAATCAATTAAAAAATAAATATAATACATACAAATCCTTATTTACAGATGGGTCAAGGATGGTGGCGCGGTGGCATGTGCCACCGTCACTGGATCCCGAACAATATCTTCTCGACTACCAAATAGTAGCTCTATTTTCACAGCAGAAGCTAACGCAATATTAACATCTCTTAAATATATTAATAAACACCGTAAATATAAACAATACATCATCTTTTCTGATTCTCTTTCGTGTCTTCAGGCCATTAAAAATCTTTCTTGTAAACATCCACTTTTATTAGAAATTATTGAATTGTATAATGAGCTTGCTACTGGCCAATGCGACATCGTCTTTTGTTGGTTACCCAGCCACGTTGTCATTTCTGGGAATACACTGGCTGATCTTTCTGCCAAGGCAGCACTCAACAAGTCTGTGACACCACTTCTTCTTCCTTACTCTGATTACAAATCTTGCATTAGAAACTTACATCCGTGATCTGATGCAAAAGAAGTGGGACACCCAAGTAGGTACTAATAAACTACATGAAATAAAACCTTATATTGGTTACACTCACTTGGGTTGTCAGTCCAGATTTGAGGAGGTCATTATGCGACGATGTCGCATTGGCCATACAAGGTATACTCACAAATACTTGTTGAAAGGTGAAGATCCTCCGTTTTGTATCCCTTGTGATGAGAGAGTCACAGTCAAGCGTCTCCTGCTTGACTGTGTCGAATTCTCCGTCATAAGGGATAAATATTTCAATGTTAAAACTGTTCAGGATCTTTTTAACACTGTTCATGTTCATTTAATTCTTGGTTTTTTAAAAGAAATTGATTTGATTAATGATTTTTGATTAATATGTTCTGTAAATAGATGTATTTTAATGATTGGTAGTTTAGATTGTTAACTTAGATTGTTAGTGGCTGTACCCTCAAAGGGGGTTAAAGTACCGTAAAATTATTGTCCTCCTGAGATGGTACGTAAGTCCAAAAACTTTCAAAGTAAAATATAAATTATCACATTTTAAACGTAGTATTTTTGTTATTTTAACTGTTGGCTAAATTTTCCTACAATCGCCAGCGGCTGAAGGGATGGTGTAAATCCAGCTAGGATCCATGCAGGTAGCAAAAGTAATGTTAGTCCCCATGGTTCCTAGTATGGTGATCTACCTTCAGTTGTTGGCGATCTATAGCCCATTTTTATATTGTGTTGTCCCCTATAGTTGAAATGTTTTAGGGGGCGGTGGGGTAGCCTAGTGGTTAAAGCGTTCGCTCGTCACGCCGAAGACCCGGGTTCGATTCCCCACGTGGGCAAAATATGTGAAGCCCATTGCTGGTGTCCCCCGCCGTGATATCGCTGGAATATTGCTAAAAGCGGCGTAAAACCAAACTCGCTCTCTCGCTGAAAGGTTTTAGATTCAATTACTAGTTTTACATATATATCTGTGATACTCTAGTTGCTTTACTGTCCTTTGTCGGCAGGTTTTATGATCTTTATATATATTCTATTTCAATGTCAAGTGTTCTCGTCACGATATGGCTGAAATATTGCCGATGTGACGTTAAATAATAACTCACTCACTCACTCACTCACTCCATTTTTGTGGCTGAGCGGTCTAGGCGTCTGACTTTGTGTGCTGGCGATTAGGTGCCTGACTCTGAGGGTGTCGGTTCGAATCCCGGATTGGACTCAACCCCAAAAAGTGCTATAATCTGTACTTTTCTAACAGAGTGTAATCCCAAATATAACACGTTACATTTGACCACTTTCTAAATGGCATTTTGTAATCATAGTTTTCGGCCGTTGGAGCCGTGCCAATTTACACTTATCAGAGGGGTACACAAAGTCCGCAGTCTAGACTACCAGCTGTCCGACTTCCATTTTTGTGGAAGCCGCGGTGGCTGAGCAGGTCAGGCGGCTGACTTTGTGTGCTGGCGATTAGGTGCCTGACTCTGAGGGTGTGGGTTCGAATCTCGGATTGGACTCAACCCCCCCCAAAAAAGAACTAGAATCTGTACTTTTTTAAGAAAGTGTAATCACAAGTATAACATATGTTAAAATTGGAGCGAATCTTAAAGCTGCACCAATGATTAGCCGATCCTGCAAGTGACAGTTAGATTTAACCTTCTTTACATGCACTGGTGGCAACAGCTCCTTATTTGAATAAACCAGCATCCACCTTCTGCAACCATAAGACACACAGCGTAACGTATGTACTTTCATCGATTGGCGTGTTGAAAAGCCTTGATTAATATTTCATGACGTTGTCGACAAGTGGAAGATAGATCTTGAAATGCAGATTGTATCTTAAACATTTTCCTGTTTGTTCCTTCAGCCATATTTTAAAACTCTGCTTGCATATCGTTTTGTCATTGAAATCATGTCCATCATGTTTCGTCTTCGTCTTGGACGTATCGAAATCATGTACATTTGTTGCCTGATCCTTTGGAATATGATACTGTTAACCAATACATGTATGCCGGATCTACAATATGGAAAACGTCTGCTGGGATCAACGTTTAAGATCATCGAGAATTCAGCTCTGTTCGTCTGTGCTGCTGAATGTGCCTCTTATGGGATATGCAAATCCTTCCATTTTGAATTGGGCCTAAGATTGTGTCATCTGAATGGTTTCGATGATCTGCAATATTTGGAAGGTGGCGGGAAAGCGGCTGACTTCATATACAGTTCAACTGTGAACTGGAACAAGGTAGGACTGGAATTGCATGGATGTTTAAAAATGTGTTTGCACATGGGTCAAGATCTATTGTTTGCAAAATCTGTTAGTTGGTTCTTCTTTTGTTTAATCCTGCAGTCAGCAATATTACAGCCAAATGGCAGCGGTCTGTAATTTTTTGAGTCTGAACCAGACAATCGAGTGATCAACAGCATGAGCATCAATCTACGCAATTGGGATACGCTGACGTGTCAATCAAAGGAGCGAGCCTTACCACGGATGCCGTTAGTCGCCTCTTACGACAAGCATGGGTTGCTGAAGATCGGTTCTAACTCGGATCTTTACGGGTCTGCAAAATCTGCAGATATTAATGAATGCATAACACGTGTATTGTTTCGCTTGATACAAGAGTAAAATTTGGTTTAATGCTCTTATGCTATTGCTGAGTTATCATGTTTTCCTTATACAAATTATGAGATTATCTGTTGAAACAGAAGGCACTTGGTGTAAAAGGTGGAATAGCGCTGAAGAAATTATAAAGGGATTACTCAAAATCAGTGATGACACCAGGTGCTCGGTAAACGGATAAGCCCGTCCTGTCCCACCGACAGCACGCCACACACACAATGCGCATACAGACATAGGTTGTCTGATACTGCACAGAAGTAGATCTAATTGGTAACAGTAACATATTCATATTTCTACATGTCCTTATATATAACATAAATTGTATGTTACAGACAACACTTGGCCCTTGTCAGAAAAGGTCCTGTGGAATCAGGAGGAAGTGCACTATGAAGAAAAATGGCACCGTGAAATGTGGTTTGTACAACGTTTAACGATGGATACATATTGCCTACAACCACTGATCTACTTCACTATGATCACCGAAATAGCGTTTACAGAAAGTGGCTTTGATAAACAAACAGTTTGGGTAGAACTCTGAGAATTCGTACGACCACGCTATCTACATCTTAATTTAGAACAGTTCTGGTTTTGGTTATTTTGGTGGAGTACCTTTGACCCATATACACCTTCACTTTGTTTTGTGAGAGATAAGAATATTGGTTACATGGTCCAGAGTATATCTATGTACTTATTATATTCTGTTTGCACTGGCACTAAATGATTATTAAAGGTCATAAATTCGTGACGCTGACGTACATCATATTGGCAATACATTTTTTAGTGGTAGATAAAACTGATTAAAGTGTATATAACTGTGGTTCTTTCGTGTCATTATTTAGAATAATGGTCTCAAGAAATCAATAAAACAAAAATGTTATCCATTATTTAATGTTTGCTGAGAAACTTCGGACAAAGAGATTGTAGTACAATCCACGTTCAAAAATGTATCCCCAGTTCAAGAATTGATGCGACATCTGATAAGGTTACTGTAGGATTTCCAGCGTCACCTTTCACAAAACGAAACGCTTTTGCTTTTGCAAATCTGCACAATCCAATACAAATTTAATACCTTTTAGAAAGTGTACATTTTTTGTGAGCTGTCTATAAAATATGGCGGATGAGCATCTATGCCATTATATGTTATATTATATTTTAATTTATGAGACATACATGTACCTGAATATATCTCTATTGTCTTGTGTTATGACTTTTACCCTGAGTGGCATTTAGATGTCAATGTGATGAACAATGGGAAAGGTTCTATGGATAGAGAACATCTTTATTATTAACGTATCTTTGTTAATATTTAACTTGTTTGATCGTATAGGCAATCAGATGTAAAACTCGCATACTCGTTATTGAAATCGCCAGAAGTTTATATCATAAAAAACCCATAGCAATGTGTATTCGTTTCTGTAGCATTTCACTGACCTTGTAATAAACACCCTGCCAATTTGTTTCTATCATTAAGTTTTGTTTCTTCCAACAGAGGAATTTCTACCTAATATTGCAAAAGATAAACCAGCAAGTGCAAGTTCAGTATGGTCGGATGCTAGATTCCAACCAGGTTTTGCTGTGGACGGTGATGGCAAGACTGGATCCTGTTTTGTTGGAAATTCCGGTGATTTCTCACCCTGGTGGCAGGTGGACCTTCAGGACACCTATGTCGTTGTGGAAGTTCGTGTCACTAACAGAGAAGAATTTAGACGTAAGATAAACGCTCGTCTACTGTCTTCATGATACTGATGTAAAGCTATTTCAGTATATCGTGATCATAATAAACAGAATGAATACGAGTTAACTTTCTTAGATTTTAAATATTATATCCACAGTATATAGCAATAGAACAATTGGTTATTTAATAATCTTATACATTTCTACAAATATTATAAGTATACTTGGTCAGGTGTCATTGTACCAGCTTCTGGGGTATTTACATTTAATCGCAAAGAAAAGACTGGAAGAGGTTTCAAATTATCTCAAATTGAAAAGTTTAACATGATAGTTGTGTTTTGAACAGCTGAACGACTTCACGACTTTAGTATCGACGTGTACCAAGATGACCCTGTTGGAAACCCTAGTGTCACCCCACAACTGTGTTACATGTACAATGGAGCCGTGACAGAGCCTGGCAAGACAGTTGCCTTACGGTGCACTTCACGCGTTACTGGCCGCTACATGAGACTTAGTGGAAAGAAAACCATTAACGGAGATGATCTTTTGCAGTTTTGTGAAGTCCAGGTCTTTGGCTTCAAGCCTTTGCAATGGTATGTGTGAATGGATACGAACACGGCTTATTTTGTTAGTGGTGTGTCTTTAACATGTACTTATTCCAGATGTTATAATTTCCTGAACATACTAAAATGCAGCAGTTTAGTTGATCGACAGACCATAACTTGCTGAAGTACTAAAGGGCTTTGAAGTCTTACTTTACAATACAAATTGTCCTTAGAAATCAGTATGAGTGAAATCTGACAAAGTGTAGGTAGAGAGCATTAAGGAATCCGTGGTCACATGGTAGGCGATATTTTCCTAGTATCAACTGTATGAAATAATCGAATGTATATTAGAGTGAGGGACTCTATGTTGTACAGAAGTCGATATATGTATTTTCTTGTTTTCACTTTCAGAACACCACTGTCGGTGAGAACAGTTCAGTTTTGCAATCAGAGATGTATCGCCATCGATTTAAAGGAGAATACTAACGTAATTGTATTTTTTGATATTTTGAAAAAAAAACATCCTAAAGGTCACCTTCCGTTCACGAGACACACTATTTTGACAAATAGCGAGTCTGATGCCGACGTGCGTAATTGAACAAAATGGAAAACAATATTACATGTACTTCATGATTTTCCGTTGTATTCGGCAATTTTTCAGATAGACTGTACCATTTAAGGCTCCAAACCGGAACGAACGTTATAGCGAAACATTTTCAAGCTCATGTGAAATCTCTTACTGATTTTGACAATATATATCTCATGGGTACCAGTCGAACTGCCCCAGCTACAAAATGCCCTAGCAAATTTGGTCATTGATCCTAATTTGGTCAAGTTTATTGAAATATATTCAAATATATACCATAAATGCATAGTTTTTGTCAACTTTGATATTATGTCCTTATTAGGAGTTATTAGGAAGTAATATTTCTCATAAATGTTCCATTAGTAACCTCATAACTATATATAAATTTTATAGTTAAGAACATAATATCAAAGTTGACAAAACCATGCATTTATTGCATATATTTAATCATTTTAAATTAATTTGGGCATTTTGACCACACACACACACAGAGAGAGAGAGAGAGAGAGAGAGAGAGAGAGAGAGAGAGAGAGAGAGAGAGAGAGAGAGAGAGAGAGAGAGAGAGAGAGAGAGAGAGAGAGAGAGAGAGACAGACACACACACTCCGGGGCAATTTGACCAAAAAGTCGGGGCAGTTTGACAAAATTTGCAGGGGCATTTTGTAGCTGGGGCAATTCGACTGGTACCCTATTTCATCACAATCGAAATGATCGGAACATTTCTCCTACCAAAATGTCTGTCCTGTCTTTTTACTTGGAAAACAGAAGAAATGGTGGCTCTTTCCATAGTTCGGTGATGCCGTCCATCCCTATGCAACAATACACCATCGTACCATTTACAAAAACACAACACGATTTGTATTACTGAAGCGCTTGGTCTTTGGCAATATGGCGCCATCTAGTCACATATGACGTCACGAGCGGAAAGGTCACGTAAGCGGTATATGCATAAAGGCCGAAGCTCAGATAACAGAAACTGTTTTCGCGATTAAAACATACATATTCATATTTTTGAATTGAAAATTTGGGTATATGACTTCATCTTTCACCCAACAAATTATTGCAATTCTCTCGTATTCTCCTTTAAGCATTAATATGGAACTCTATATTGCGAATCTGGAACATTTCAACTTGGACATAGTAACTACTGTTGTGTCTGAACACTCTCCGACTGCGTGTTGACACTGTTCTGTTGACTCGACTGCATGTGAAACTGCAGATGATTTTGCACAAACAGTATGTTCGAATTGTCAGAACACCTCAGACATGATCTGTAGTACACCATGAAAATCATGATTTTTGTTGAATCACATGTGCATGATATGCACCAAGATTTTAAATCACGATTGAGATACGTGATGGTATACCTAGTAAAGGCACTCATCACAATGCAACGTCGCAGATTGGGCTCCAACATTGACTGACTTGTCTACGAGGAACGTGAGGCGCTAGCAACGTCGCGCTTGTGTCGATATATGGTTTGACAACACGTACACAGCGTGTGTGCCGTGTTAATAACAATTACAGCACTTTTCAAAGTACTTCTGTTGATTTGGGACTATTCTCCAAAAGCACACGATGTGTACTTTCTTTTGTACGTCAGCATATCTTTAAACCATGTGATACTGTGTGGAAGAAAGAGTAGTTCTTGTCTTTGTACCTTATCAGACATGCACAAAGTCTGTTGTAAGCAAATGTCTATCAATAAATGTGGAAAGAAATCAATACTACCAATTGTTATCGTTAACTCTTTCGTTTCAAATACTCTGTACAAATGCTAGACTTCCGGTATGCGGTATGTTCGAATTCAAGATGTATGTTTACTTGAACAGTTGATTGTGGACATAAGTTGAAAGAAATCAATACTACCAACTGTTATCGCTTACTCTTTCGTTTCAAATACTCTGTACAAATGCTAGAGTTTTGGTATGCGATATGTTCATGATGGATGTTTACTTGAACAGTTTTCAGAGCAATTATCAATTATATTATATATCACAATATATATCACAATACACAAAGAGAGAGATAGAGAGAGAGAGAGAGAGAGAGAGAGGGAGGGAGGGAGGGAGAGAGAGAGAGGGAGAGAGAGAGAGAGAGAAAGAGAGATTCTATGTTTCCGACTGATCGCGCTGACACGTAACTAGTTTAATCAATCCTCCACTCACAATAAACATAAACATTTTTACGATTTGGAGTATTTGTAAATATAAGTATTTCGTGTACTTGTCCTGAATTTCACCTGTCTTCTACCTGCTTAGATCACTTTCAATGTTTAATTGCGCATGCCCGTTTTAAGTGTGCACACATGCAATTCCTCACGAGGCTCCCGTAAGCCCCTGCACAATGTATTTCGAATAGGGAATGTGCATGAAACTCCCTCATTTCAGCCTCATCTCACATCAATGCATCACTTCCCGATCACCAGTACGTCTTACAACTGCCTAGGCATTTCGACCGTGGAAATTATGTGCACCTCGACATCTGATATATTACATGACGATGTTACATAAAAGTTTTCCTTGCAACTCTTCGTAGTTAATGTGCCTCCAATTACACTTTTAGAAATAAACCAAACATTGCTAAGCGTAGTATATTGTCTGAGGTAGTAAACCACGTTTTGCTTCCGTATTACTAATATTGTCTTCTCAACAACAGCTCGTGTATATTTGAACCCACTCGGGTATGGATGCATGTCAGGGCCACCAAACATTATAATTCAGTGTTGTGTAATATTCTATAAACGTGGTTCTTCGGTCGTGTTCCAAATCGAAATGACATAACAACACAACGGCCAACACCCAATGGACAAGAACCCCAAACAAAATTTAACTCATTTTGACTTTATTCGTCTAATATAGAGCTTTAAAAAATATCTCGCCCACGGGCCAAATTGTTTCACCCTGGGGCGAGAATATTTACTTTTACTCAAAACTCATGGTTTTTGCTTTGCAAAGCAATAAATGTCAGCCCACAATGGGCGAAACAGTTTAACCCACTGGCGAGCTAAACTTCATTTAACTAAATTCATTTGTTTTGGTTTGCAAAAAACATATATCAATGTCTATAACTATCCTGACACTTAACAAAATTTAAACGTTTTAGGAAATATACGAATTGATTCATTATCCGTATGATCAAAGTTCATTGAAAAATAAAAACAAAGCAGCTTAGATGAAAACTATTTGAGTGTGAGTAAGTTAATATTTATCGTCACATCGGCAATCTTTCAGCCATATCGTGACAAGAACCAATTTAACATTGATAAGGAATAAATTTATATTGTAAAACCTTTCGTCAAGGGAGAGTAAGACAACTAGATTATCACAGTCAAATTGTAAGCTAGCATATAATGCTAAGATAAAAACACTATTCGGACAATACACAATACAAACACAGGCTATAGATCGCCAGCTAGTGAAGGTAGATCGCCATACAAGTGACCATGGGGACTTACAGTACTTTTGCTACCTGCATGGACCCGAGATGGATGTATATCTTTAAAACAAAACTTACATATGATGCTGCTGCAGCCACATTTTGACACGTCAGTTTCATTCTGGAATATTTCGGCATGTTTTATTGCCTGTGGAGACAATATCAGTCATAAATAATGTATCCAACAGTCATAGTTGTTGGCCCAACGGGTAAGGTTGTCACACCGAATTCTCTTTACTACGTTTCCAGCTCATGATAAATCATGGATCCTGCGTTCCCAATGTCACGAGATTTTCGCTGTATCTAGTGTCAGGCTGCCCACCTTCAGGAGACGACAGTTTAACCTCACTGCATTCTTAAGAGGAACACCTTTTCAGTGACCTTCAAGTCCTAGCAACACTGGCAGCAGTTTCATCAATCATAAACACTTTTCGTTGTAGTGCAATAGAACATTTCTTCTGTTTGTTATTGCTCACTGCTTGGATACCTCAAACATTGATTTAAGCGATGAAGTCAACTTCTGTAATCGCCTGATTTTTGTAAACATGTCTTCTCAGTCACTGAATAGTTCTATGATTCTTACGGCCACACTCGACAGCCTGCATAATCGAGGGCAGAAAACCCTGTGGCGGATAGCGAAGCATCACGTCCATGTATGCTGACACGTGGTCAAGCAATTCATGTTGATCCATTAAGTGGATTTGCACGTTTGTTTCTAACCACAAATCCCAACGAGTTCGTATGTCAAATAACAAAACCGATTGATAATGCTGATACAGCCACATTGTGATAAAGCATGTTAGTTTCATTCTGGATTAATATCATCATGTAGAGTAAGTTGTTTATGTGTCTATGCTATATTGTGGCCCGCGATCACAGAACCACCTGTTTGGCACTCGGCTTCAAACTGTTTCTGATTTGCCGTGTATATGCCTGATGAAACTTCCTGTGGTTAGCGGAGGTGATCAGAAAACGGATTATGATATACTATCAATCAAAAGTTTGGATTCACTAGTTTAAATGTAGCCACTTAATTCAGCCAACTGTTCTAAACTAGTTTTTGCAAAGTATCCCATACTGTTTAAAGGTACTGTTTACACATGAAATGATGTATTGAATTCGTACAGTTGAAAAGATTATTGTCATGAGTTCAATAAATAATGAAACTCAGTGAAAATTGGCGAATTCTTAAGAACAATTTACACTAAAATGCAGCTGTTCACATGCGCGATATTTGTAAATGCCACTCAGCAATTTGATGCATGACCATCGTGCAATTCATCTGCATAAGGTTTGCAGTTGGTTCCCCAAAGTTAGTGGGGAAATTCCTCTTTGCTGTAAACATATATATATATATATGTAATCATATATCTAAACTGAAAATCTAAAAGCTTACAATCAAACGTTTAGGCTCACTGAAAGCACTCACTATTTGGTATATATATATATATATATATATATATAACAAAGCCAATATCAATCCATATATATATATATGTGTTATGGATTGATATTGGCTTTGTCAAACAAATAGCGAGTGCTTTAAGTGAGTCTAAACTTGTAAGCTGTTAGATTTTCAGTATAGTTTTATTTACAGAATAATTCATACAAAGAAGGAACTATTGAGGATGAAGCTAGTTGATATCGATACATGTAATTTTTGTAAAAATACCTCAGGAGACATTTCGCATGTATTTCGTACTGTGATGTAGTTAAAAAAGATTGGCAAAATGTAGAACAATTTCTCAGTACCCACCTCCAGTGTAATGTCACATTTACAAATTCATTTCATAAGTTATTAAAGATATATGTACAACTGAAAAATATATAGATTGGGAAACAATAGCTTACAGCTTGTTCAGCTTGACCTGAGCTACACTACATATGCATGACCCGTGAGGTCAAATGGCACAAACGGCAGGTCGAGTTAACTTCATTAAATAGGGGAGCAGAGAATGTTATTAATGTTGCGTTCGTGCGAAACATGCATACAAGGATTCGTTATAGAACTTGTCCCGGAAAACAACACTTCTGAAAAAAACAATCATTTCATGTTTTAATTGAATTGTTTATACAGTCATGTGATATCTAGTTTGGTTTACTAACTTTACAACGTACAGACGTCAGTTACTTTCACAATCCGATTCACTCCCGCTATCACTCTCGACACCCAGTTCAATTATCACTTTTTCTATACTGCAATATTTCTGTCACAGTTGTCGCCTTAAAGCCCGAATCGGAAACATTAAACCACCTCTAACTTCGTTTTAAAAGAAAGTTAGGACATTGATGACGATTTTTGATACTGAGATATCAAACGATGACGATTTCTCAACACTAAGATATCAAACGGCGACCATGCCTCGACTATTCGAACTGACAAAGGTGCACCCCTTCACAATAATAAACCCAACCAGTTGTGACACGGTCACGCTATGCATTAGTATTCACTTGATCAGGTCAGGATGAACAAGCTGTAGATCCCTTTATAAGGAAGTCGATACACTTACCTACCTTATTATATGTACTGAGCATTGAAGCGCTCTTATAATATCATTTGATATTTCCAGTCTCCACCCCCTACAATCACACTATTCAACCTTCTTCCTTCAATCTTATACCCTCTACAGAAACTTTAATGATATTTTATGTATATATATATCTGTTATAACCCTACAAAACCCCAATGATGTCATATATATGGTCTTTTATGTCATATACAATTTATCTGAGAATTGAAATGGAATTACAAAAACACCCCCCCAAAAACAACAAACTTTTGATGGGTGGTATATATAGGTCCTGTATATGACGACATACAAATGAAAAGTGTTAATCCATTTACTCATGTCCAGAGTTAATTAGCATTATAAAATCATATGTATATACGGCATGTTGCTGCATGTCGCCATGCTTGGATGACGCCTTAATGATAATATACAACAGTTCGTCATTGGTATAAAAGCTAAATGCTTTTGACTGTCATAAAGTATATGTGTACGACATAATATTGTCAGAAATAACCTGTAAATACGAAAGTCTGGTCCTAGCTCGAGTATTCACTGTCAGGTGACCTTCATCTGGAACATTGCTGACTGCGCCGTTAATCATAAAAACAGATCAACTATTATGTCTTTCAGTGGCATTTAGAAGTTGTACATTGATGTCCAAGATATTTTTATGGATTAAACTTCTTTTTTAATTTCTCTCACGACGTTTCGAGACCATTCCAGGTCCCTTCATCAGGTGAACTGACAGTTAGGACTATGACGTCGTCACTATGACGTCATAACTCAGTTATGACGTCACAATGCAAGTGACATCACAGTACACTAGGGAGAGTACTGTATAAGTGAGTTTGAAGAGTTAATTACATATTCTACCATGAATCAAGAAAATACTAGATTCTGATTGGTTAATCAGAAAAATCAGACGGCATCAATTGTGGATTGACGCTCATCTGATTGTAAGGCCGCTTCACCGCGCATTGACAAATCTTATTGTGAGAACTACTTCCGTTTGACCACAATGATGGGGGATCATAACAACAACTCCATGGATTTTGACGCTGACTTTCAAATATTCCACATAGGCAATTGGAAATTTTTGGATTAAAAATGCGTTTGATTTCATTGCGCTTCAATGCGCACGTATAGAACACTGCCGCAATACTTCAACTTGACCACCAACATGACTAATATCAACACAACAGACGTGATGGAAATGCTGATAAAACATTTATTTAAACGCGAAAATACAATTATATGATTCCCCCCCCTCCCCCCCCCAACAATTATGAGGGAACCTCACTATCATATTACCTTCTATTATAAAAAATATTCAAACTCAATTACAACACACAGCCCCAAACATAAACAAAACAATATCTAACATATAAATCAGGAAGCCTTGTAAAATACATCCCTATCTATACAAAATATGCAGCAAAACATTAGTGAACACTTACCTACCTGGTAAATGGTATATTTAATTCCGTTTAGTATGCAAAATTTGCAAGATATATCTAACGGTCTGGCGAAACACCACATTTATGCCACTCATAGTCATACTCCATCATATCCCGTTGCATCGTTCACAAAATAATTCTGCTCTCTGCCAGCTTCCCCGCAAGGTTGTCACTGTTATGTTCATCTACTTTCACAAACGCTTGGACACAGTCCAGTCCCAAACGATGGAAACAAAGTTCCAAGGAATCACAAGTTAGTCGCATGTACACTAAGCAGCAGCACTGTCACACTTTTGAAGCATGCCAGGGTGGAGGCAGTACGTGAAGTCATGATCGGCCGGTCATAAAAATCAACAGTCTTTGATGAGTTACAGGTCGTAGGTTGTTCAGGAAAGGATCTATTCTTCGATTCTGCAGGGTTCAGATTCGACAGTCAGTCAAGTATTGTCCACTGTCACTTCAAATTTCAACCTTTCGCAAAATGTAAGCACTGGCTCGTCCGCCATTTCAAACTGTTGCGTAACTGTCTACTTCGAAGAAAATAAGTAGGTCAGACGATTCCATTATAGTGTGGCCAGGGGGGTACAATTTCACGGCACACAAAACAATAGGCTGGTTTTAGTCGTGTGGTGGAGTTGGGATGAAAAAAACCCCAAGATCTCGGGTATTACATAATTGCATTGAATAAACAGTAGTTTGATTACTTTGGACAGAATATTGTTAGACTGTAATGTTAAAAAAATACGAACGGCACCTACCGCTCCCTTCACAGACGAGTTCAATTCGCCTCTCGTCCCATGCCGGATTACGCAGTGTCGGAGAAAAGTACAGGAGGCTGTGGAGATAAGGAGACATAAACCAGCAATGAATCGTGATCAAGGTGTTTACCTGCCAAGTGCGTGGGATCTCTTGATTAACTTTAGATAAAAGAAAAACGAGTTTACTATTCTTTTTGGAAAGTAACTTTTTTTGTAATTAGCAGTTGTTGTGTATTGACAATTCAACTTTCAACTCTATTATTTAGCATGAATTTTCTATCGATATATCAGAAAGTTTGGTTGATTTTTATTCGGATACAGGATGTTTGAAAGATGTCCGCATTGTGTCAATGTGCCTGCTTGCCTATGCTGGGTTCCTGAGATCTGCAGAGTTGCTCTGTTTGAGACGCACTGACATTTTGATTTATAAAGCTTATATGATGGTTTTCATTGAGAAATCAAAGACTGATATGTATAGAGACGGGGCATGGTTATTGATCAGCAGGACAAGTTCCAAGATGTGGCCAGTCATGTGGTTGGAGAAGTATCTGGCGTTAACACAGTTTCCCGAAGAATCACAAGAGTACTTGTATAGGAACATTTCCAAGTGCCATGATAGGTTTGTCCTTAGAAAAGAAAATAGAGCTATGACTTATTCTCGCTTGAGAGAGTTGTTTATTGAAACGTTTTCTCCTTTCGTTTCTGATATTAGACAGTACGGCTTACACAGTTTGCGTGCAGGTGGTGCCTCTGCGGCTGCTAACAGTGGCATCCCGGACAGGATGTTTAAGAGGCATGGCAGATGGAAAAGCGAGAGCGCTAAAAACGGTTATGTCAAAGATTCTGTAGAGAACCGTTTGCGAGTGTCGCAGTCACTTGGCCTCTAGTTTGCCCGTTCTTTGAGTCTCGCGGTGGTGCACAGCATAGCCATCCAATGTGTGTTATGTTATTTGTTGTATTGTGTTGCAAGGGCTAGGAGAAATGATATTTTTATCGTTTGAGGGACGAATGAGATAGAAATTACTTTCTCCTAGCGTAGGGGAATACAACAAAGGGTTGTAATTCAGTCGTAGGTGGCGCCTAATGAGAGTATATAAGGCGTATGATATTTGAATTGTCATTCTCGCTTGTTGTGCACCAAGTATACATTGCGTCATGGATACTTCTGAAAAGTTTTGATATTGTACTTTAACCTATTCTAAATGTTTCAGGTCATTGTATGGCTCGGTGCCATGAGAGCAGCTCGTTGCTACAGGAGAGGCTCGTCGCCTTTTGAGAGGCTTGTCGCCGTTGGCTATGCTTGGAGCCGATAGAGGCTTGTCGCCACTTGAGAGGTTTGTTGCCATTTTGAGAGGCTTGTCGCCGTTGGCCATGCTTGGCGCCGATAGAGGCTTGGCGCCACTTGAGAGGCTTGTTGCCATTTTTGAGAGGCTTGTCGCTGTCGGCCGTGTTTGGTGCCGACTGAGAGGCTTGTCGCCGTCTGCTGGGCTCGTTGCCAGTTATATTGGTTTGTCAGTGTCTCTGAGAGACTTGTCGCCTGCTTCCGTTGAGGCTTGTACATACTTGTAAATATATATACTCTTCTTTCACGCAATAAATCGCGGTGGTGCACAGCATAGCCATCCAATGTGTGTTATGTTATTTGTTGTATTGTGTTGCAAGGGCTAGGAGAAGGAGACATAAACCAGCAATGAATCGTGATCAAGGTGTTTACCTGCCAAGTGCGTGGGATCTCTTGATTAACTTTAGATAAAAGAAAAACGAGTTTACTATTCTTTTTGGAAAGTAACTTTTTTTGTAATTAGCAGTTGTTGTGTATTGACAATTCAACTTTCAACTCTATTATTTAGCATGAATTTTCATCATTATGTAATTAACTCTTCAAACTCACTTATACAGTACTCTCCCTAGTGTACTGTGATGTCACTTGCATTGTGACGTCATAACTGAGTTATGACGTCATAGTGACGACGTCATAGTCCTAACTGCCAGTTCACCTGATGAAGGGACATGGAATGGTCTCGAAACGTCGTGAGAGAAATTAAAAAAGAAGTTTAATCCATAAAAATATCTTAGATAAACTATTGACTGACTGACTGAGTATAGTTTTAAGCCGCTTTTAGCAATATTCCAGCAATATCACGGCGGGGGACACCAGAAATGGGCTTCACACATTATGTCCATGTGGGGAATCGAACCCGGGTTTACGGCGTGACGAGCCAACCCTTTAACCACTAGGCTACCCCACCGCCCCACAAACTATTGACATGAGGGTGATACAAGTACATGGTTTTAGCATTACATAGAGTTATTCGCAGATATCTAAAATCTTATGACATCTTCGTATATGCAATCAACATCAACAATGATTGTGAAGCATAAAATAGGTGAATGAGAGGCGAAGGTTTTTCATGAAGCTTCATAATTGATAGATAAGCTGGGATCACGCTAACATTGACTCGCCATTTCGCGAGAACGGTGTCTCACGAGGCAGGTTGCAATAATTGGGAATGTCAATGCGTGTATGTCTATTTCAATACGCGATCCTCTCCTTTAATTAGAGCAATATACAAACTTGTTTTTTGTTGTTGTTTTTTCGTGTCTCGTGTCATTGTACACAAGTACAGTGTTTCCTTTGTCACTCAATCAAACAGCAATATACAAACTGATTAGGTTAAACATCACTTGACTCGAAGTTCGCTTTAATTCAGTGCACGTATGTTTTGTGTTTTTTCCAATGGATACGACGTTAGAGTGAGTGAGTTAAGAGTTTAAGTCACATCGGCGGTATTTCAGCCATATCGTGACTAAAACGGGTAACACGTTACCAATAGTTATTATTGGAACATAAAATATGTCGACATAGTAAAACAACTAGAATATCACAATTTGAGATATTAAAACTAGCATTTGACTGTAAATTATATGACTATTGTTATATGACTATATCACCATACAAGGGACCATGGGGACTTAAAGTACTTTTCCTAGCTGCATGGACCCTAGCTGGATTTTACACCATCCCTTCAGCCGTTGACGACTGTAGTCAAATTTAGCCAAAGCAGAAAAAGACACATATTCTGCGGTTGAAAATATGTAGTATGAAAAATACTTTCATTGAAATTGTACTTACATTCCCTCTCAGGGGGACATTCATTTTACACAACTTCTACCCCTTTGAAGGTATTGCCACTAACACTCAACAGTTACATATTCATTCTAACAAATTAAAATGCATTTACTAATTACAATAAAAAAATAATCAAAATTCATCAATCAAATCAATTTCATTAAAAGATGCAATAATTAAATGATGGATTGCATTATTAAGAAGATCCTTCGTGGATCAAGCTCTGAAATATTCATCCCTTGTGAAGGTAATATCAATACAGTCAAGCAGGACATGCTTGAGCGTAATTCTTTCATCACAATGGATACAATATGAAGGATCTTCACCTTTAAGCAAATATTCAAGTGTAAATCTTGAATGAACAATACGACATCGTCGTATAATGACCTCCACAAATCTGTACTGTCAACCCAAGTAGGTATTACCAATAATTGGTTTTGATGTAATTTATTGATATCTACTTGGGTGTCCTACTTCTTTTGCATCCGATCACGAATATAAGATCTGACTACGGATTTGTAATCAGACTATGGAATAAGAAGTGGTGTCACGGATTTGTCGAGAGCTGACTTAGCAGCAGAATCGGCTATTACCAGAAATTCCAAGATGGCGAGGTATCCAACAGGGACGATGTCGTATTGGCCAGCAGCAAGACCGTTATACAGTTCGATTATTTCGAGTAAAAGTCGATGTTTACATGAAAGATGTTCAATAGCCTGAAGACAAGAAAGCGAGTCTTGAAAAATATGTTGTTTATATTTAGGGTGTTTATTTATATATTTAAGAGCTGTTAATATGGCCTTTGCTTCTGCTGTGAAAATAGAGCTCTTCGCGGGCAATAGGAAATATATTGTTCTTGATCCAGTGATAGTGACACAAGCCAATGCGCCATCATCCTTGGATCCATCTATAAATAAAGATTTGTATGTATTATAATCATTTCTGAATTGATTAAATACATGTTTATACTGTATTTCTTTCTTTCTGAGTATAATACTTTTGTAATAAAAAAATCACAATCGACTCTTAGCTAGCTATTGATCCAAGCGAATACCGCAAGAGAACTACAAGAGATCTCTTATCATAACTTATTAACTTTTGAAGAATCACTCACAATATATATTTTATGTCTTTTAGCGTGTAGGCCATGTTTGAATTGTTGATGTCGATTGTATGGGTGAAAGCAGCATGTTTCCATTAGTATTTGCCACTAATGACTTCAGCAATGTTTGTTGTGATAAGCGAAGACAATATTTGTAAATGTTTAGAATTGTCGTTCAGACGCCGCTCTCACTATTGTCCTTACCTCTCAGTTCAACAGCCTTAACAATATTGCCGCTTCACCATTGTCTTTCTTAATATGTCTAATTTGCTCTTGGCTTAGAGCGTAGCTTGACCTCAATACAAAGTCCCTTACATAAACACATCTGCAGTATGAGGTGTAAATCTGCAAGTGTCCTTTGGATCTCGCATTCTTCGATAGCACTGGTCTTAGCAACTCCTTATCTGAAGAAACCAGCATCTTGTCACGTCTACCTCTCTACGTTCATCGCAGACACTTAGTGAACTCATCAATTGGCTCAAAAGTTGAGTATCGAAGTTGAACTGTAACGACGCATATTTAACACTTTTCTGTGATTTCCTTCAACAACATTCTTGAACGTTGCTAGATCATCGTGTTGATATTGAAATCATGTTGTTTGTGTTTCGTCATTGCTTCGGATTTTTCGAAGTTATGGTCATCTGTTGCATGACACTTTGGAGTAGGATACTGTTAACCAATACATGTATGCCGGATCTACAATATGGTAAACGGGTGCTGGGATCAACGTTTAAGATGATCGAGAATTCAGCTCTGTTCGTCTGTGCTGCTGAATGTGCCTCTTATGGAATATGCAAATCCTTCAATTTTGACTTAGGACCAAGAGCGTGTCATCTAAATGGTTTTAATGATGTGCAATATCTGGAAGGTCGTGGTAAAGAGGCTGACTTCATATATAGTTCAGTTATGAACTGGAACAAGGTAGAATAACACTTGAACCTTCTGCGATGGGATTTTCTAGTATTCCCAGAAATTATTGAGAAAGTTGTTTCTGCAAATATCTAATACATGTATATAAACTTTAGGAGTTTAACTAAATGAATGTGTTGAGATATGATTCTCCTTCAGTCTAAGTCCTTTTTCAGTACTTTGTGAGACCTCCTTGTCCTGCAAGACACCACTGAATGCGCCTAGGTACAGTACCGATGAAAGTTTGTAGGAAATCGTGAGACAGCGCATCCCAATATTCGACCACTTCTTTCTACATATCCTCAATATTTCTAAGTCCTTTTTGGTATATTCTGTCCTTCATTAGACCCCACACATTCTCAATAGGGTTTAGATCTGGGCTGTAGCTGGGCTAGGCTAAAACATGAACATTTTCGTCCGACAACCACTGTTTTGTGTAGCCCGAAGTATGTTTTTTGGTTGTTATCATGCTGGAAAATCCAATTATCTTCATACAGTGTTCGGATCGTTGGAGGAAGGTGATCATTTAAGATCTTTGTCAAATTTGCAGTGAAAATACACAATTGCGTCACTCCATTGATGATATCCCACCCCACATGTGCAATTTCGGGCTACATGTAGATTTTGGGCGTTGGTAGATAGGTTTCACGGTGCCATTTGTCAAATTTTTCGAACAGTTCGGAAAATGACAGACAGAACTTTCATCAGACATTATCCCAGTCTTGATTTTCGTGATCCCTACATCAGTTTAAATGTCTTCCTTTCTGCGCATCTTTCATCAATGGTGAGGGAATTCCGCGAATCATCCAATTACTTTTTGTAATTCTTGTCTAAGGCTTTCATTACATTCCTGAAGACTTCCTCTATCAACCATCTAGTTTTCTGATATTCTCAACGCTTTTCAATTTTCTGTATACTATAGACGGACAGAGGAATACCATGTCTATCAGCTATCGCTTTTGTATAAGTCACATCCCTTTCAAAATCACCTGGAACCAGCTTTCTTTTCGCTTCTGCTGTCAAATCTGCCATATCAAAAAAAGGAAGCCGCCTGCTACACCAGGGGAGATGACTCTTGATGTAGTAAGGTTCATTCTTAAGCCAACAACAGTTACCTCCCATGTTGAGTACCTTACAAAATAATGTAACACCTATTTTGAAATTCTATTATCAGTATTAGGAAGCAACAATTTCTCAATAATTTCTGGGAAAACTGTATATGTTAGCTGAACTGTTGACAAACCATTGATCGCATGCGGCTCCACTCCTCAACTGACAGGGTTTGGTTTTGGATTGTAACTCAAACATATAGGCATACAGTTTACAAACGATGTGTGTAACAGGGTAGAAATAATGATAATCCTGTTAATAGTGTGTTTTCCACTGAATTCGTATGGCCTTTTCGCGAACATCTGGTATGATCACTGATGTTCAGTCGTCCTTTCATATAATTTTCACATATATCTTGCCCTTTGAACCAATCTGTTTCTGAGGATAGTCGAGATTGGGCATTCTTTTGCACTGACGATTAGATCAATATGTAAATTCTGCTGCATAGTTTATGTGACTGGATGAGGTCATGACGATAATACATCTTGTGTTCCTGATACAAATCATGTGAATAGTGTGTTAAACTTAACGTCAACGTCAGATCATAATCAGCCATCAATATCATCTGAAAAAGATTCCACTGTGTACGAAAGGCTAAATAGCTGTGAATATATATCATGGTTGTTTGGAGACAGAAGCTATTCATATTTCTATATGTTCTTACACATCATTATAAATGTTACAGACAATACTTGGCCCTTGTCAGAACACTCAGTGTGGAATTACGGAGAGATGCAGTATGAAGAGAAATGGCAGCGTGCAATGTGGTATGTACAATTTATTAACGATACACAATTCTTACAACGCTCATCTACTTTGCTGTGATCGCTGAAAATAGCATTTACAGAAAATGTTTTTTGAAACTCAGTATGCCTAAATTGTGACACACTAAATACAAGAATGAAGGGTTACACACTAAATGTAGATACTTCGAGGCACTTGAGAAAATCTTTTGACCACTTTATTTCTTTCAATATCTTAATTCAAAACTATTGTGGTTTGGGTTATATGGGTGAGGTTTTTACCTTTGATATATATATATATATATATATATATATGTATATATATATATATATATAAAACTTCACTTTGATTTGGTTTTTTGAAAAACATAGATCATAGGTTACGTGCACGTGATGGGGAGTTTGTTTACCTACTAATTGGACTTTGTGTGCACATCCACTCCATAATAACAGTCACACCTTTACATTCTTAACGCACATCTGGTAAGAAATAGATTTTTTGTTTGTTTTACTGTTCTCTGTCGACAGGTGTTCAGTGTAAATACCTTATTCCAACACCTGTAAGACTCATAATTATATTGCCTATGTGATATCTAATTACACTCACTCAATCACACACTCAGAAGTTTTAAAATTTGATGGATCAGTGATAACACGATGTTCCACAATCTTCTTCAGATTTTGGACCTTAAATACCTTAATGCTTTTAAGGTGAAACGGGATCATTATTCTTTTTGAAATTGCCCATAACCCAAAATAGAATTAACAAGTACTTTTAAAAATGTACAACTGTAGTAGCATTTTTATATAATAAGGTGGAACAGCGTCTGTACCACGTAATTAATAAAACTTCAAGTCTGAAATTCCTACATTTATCTCGACTGGAATTATGGTCTTGCATTATTTATTTTACAAACGTTATCCCATGAATAGTTCGCACGAATCCTTTTGTTTTGAAGCAGGGGTCTCGTCTATCTATTGGGGAAAGTTTCTACTTTCAATATGTGTACAAGCCCCATTAACCCACTGCAAAACAACACCAAAGTTAAATAAAAAACAGGTACTTCACTCTGATTAATTCATAAACAGCAGCGTGGATGATAGATTGTAATGTGCAATTAGATGTAGCCATAATGGATAAGCAGTAGGTATATGCTTAGTGGAAAAGCTCTTTTAATTGTATAACAATATCTAAAACGATATAAATGAATCATGCATGTTGATTGGTGCGCAAATGGTATCGATTTATTACTGTAGTATCAGCCAATATCTTGTTTTGATGGTATTGCCGATGCGATGTAACAGTCACATACTCTTCATTGAAATCACCTGAGGTTTATATCGTAATTAAAACAGAAATGCACAATCGTTTCTGTAGCATTTCCCAGACCTTGTAATAAACACCCTGCCAATGTGTTTCTATCATTAAGTTTCGTTTCTTCCAACAGAAGAATTTCTACCAAATATTGCAAAAGATAAACCAGCAAGTGCAAGTTCAATATGGCCAGGTGATGCGTTCCCGCCAAGTGTTGCTGTGGATGGTGCTGCCAACACTGTGTGGGCATCTGGATCCTGTTTTGCTGCAAATTCCGGGGATTTCTCACCCTGGTGGCAGGTGGACCTTCAGGACACCTATGTCGTTGTTGAAGTTCGTGTCACTAACAGAGAAGATTACAGACGTAAGATAAACGTGTTTGTCGGCTGTCTTCAGGGTATTGATGTAAAGCTATTTCAGTATATCGTGACCATAATGGAGAGAAAGAATACCAGTTAACGTTCTTACATTTAAAATATTATATCCAAAGCAATAAACCAATTGTCTATAATATAAACCTATACATTTCTATAAGTAAATACTATGAATATGCTTGATATTTGACAGGAGGCACCGTATCAGCGTCTGGGGTATTTTTATTTAATCTCAAAGAAATGAATAGAAGTGGTTTCAGATTATCTGAAATTGAAAAGTTTAACATGATAGTTGTGTTTTGAACAGCTGAACGACTTCACGACTTTAGTATCGACGTGTACCAAGATGACCCTGTTGGAAATCCTAGTGTCACCCCACAACTGTGTTACATGTACAGTGGAGCTGTGACAGAGCCTGGCAAGACAGTTGCCTTACAGTGCACTTCGGGGTTACTGGCCGCTACATGAGACTAAGTAGAAAGAAAACCATTGACAGAGATGATCTTTTGCAATTTTGTGAAGTCCGGGTCTTTGGCTTCAAGCCTTTGCAATGGTATGTGTGAATGGATTAATGATAGGAACACGACTTATTTTGTTAGTGGTGTGTTTTTAACATGTAGTTGTTCCAGGTGTTATAATTTCCTTAAACAATACTAATATGAGATAGTTAAATTCAGCTATTTAGTGAGTCGACCAACCATAACTTGCTGAAGTACTACAGGGCTTTTCAGGTTTACTTTACAATATGAATTGTCTATAGAAATCAGTATCAGTGAAATCTGACAAAGTGTAGATAGAGAGGATTCATGAATCCGCGTTCACATGGTAGGTGATATTTTCCTAGTATCCACTGTATGAAATAATCTGGGTATAATGTGTGAAGCCCATTTCTGGTGTTCCCCGCCGTGATGTTGCTGGAATATTGCTAAAAGCGGCGTAAAACCAAACCTCAGTCAGTCAGTCAGTATGAAATAATCGAATATATATTAGAGTGAGGGACTGTGTGTTGTACAGAAGTCGATATATGTATTTACTTGTTTTCACTTTCAGAACACACAACACACCACTGTCGGTGAGAACAGTTCAGTTTTGCAATCAGAGATGTATCGCCATCGATTTAAGCGTAATATGGAAAACTATGTTGTGAATCTGGAATATTTCAACTGGGACTCCAGTAACTACTGTTGTGTCTGAACACTCCCAGGCTGCCTCTTCAAAGTGTTCTGTTCAATCGACTGCATGTGAAACTGCAGATGATGTTGCTCATACATTTTCTCCTTGTTGCCCAAACACCTCAGATAGTATCTGTGATATACCATGAAAATCATACAGTCGATTGAGATACGTGATGGTATACCTATTTAAGGCACACATCACAATGGAATGTCGCAGATGGAAGCTTCACCATTTCAACATTGACTGAATTGTCTAAGTTCGACGAAGAAACGTGAGGCGCTGGCAGTGTAGGGTATCTGTGGTTGTTCGACAGCATGCACTCCACGTGTGTGGCTTGTAAGTCACATTCAAAGACACTTTTAACGTATCTAAGTAGATTTGGGACAATACTCTCTCTTTGGAACGTCAGTTTAGCTTTGAACCATGTGATACATTGTCGACAAAAAGATCGGTTCTTGTTTTTATACCTTATCGCACATGCACAAAATATGTTGTTAGCAAGTGCCTACCAAGCACGTCATGCAGCATTGGCTGAAAGAAATCAATATTACCAATTGTTAAAACTAACTCTTCCTTTTCGAATGCACTGTCCCACTTTTAGACGTCTTGTATGTGAAATGTGTACACGCATGCGCTCTCACACATATACATATCTATATCTATATCTACCTGTCCATATCTATCTCTCTATATGTGTATACGTCTATATATCATATCAAAATCTATAGGGGCGGTGGGTTAGCCTAGTGGTTAAAGCGTTGGCTCGTCACGCCGAAGACCCGGGTTCGAATCCCCACATGGGTACAATGTGTGAAGCCCATTTCTGGTGTCCCCCGCCGTGATGTTGCTGGAATATTGCTAAAAGCGGCGTAAAACCAAACTCAGTCAGTCAAAATCTATTTCTGATGCCACTGACTCGTAAATAGTTTTATCAGTCCCCTAACCTACAATTTGACTGCATGGGAAGAATCATACCATAGTTCTTACGGACACTGTGCAAAGTGCTGCAGTATTTTTAATTATCAGTATTTATTGGCCATGCAGTGAGTTGCACCTGTCTTCTACCTGCACATATTATCACTTTCAAACACTTTCGGCGTCTGATATATTGTATGGCCACTTTTAGAATAAAACTAAACCAAAGAAAGTGTTTATTTGCATTAACAGTTAAGATTGCTCAGCGTAATACATGTTATATGGCAGTATATCAAGTTGTACTATGGATTGCCAAAATTGTCTTCACAACAATGCCTCATATGGATTTGAACCAGCTGGTGTCTGGATGCATAGCACGGCCACCCAACGTTGTTGAGGATATTCATTAAAATTATGTTACAACTATTCGTATTTTATGTCCTTAATGAGAGAAATAGCTTACCAGTGTAACAGGGGAATCTGAGATTTTGCATTAGTTGCTGAAGGTCAGATGACCACAGAGTTTGTCAGATGAGTGGCCAAGGCTCCCATCACGTCATTATAAAATAATCATAATATCAATCCACTTGTAACGCGCTGAATCCATGCACAGTACACGCTCTAAACGCACATGTCCGAGATGAGATGAGAGAAATTACACTGAGAAGGCAAATCTCAACAGGAATGTTTTGAGTTTGGTCTTAAACGATGACAATGATTTACAGTCTTTGAGGTACTGGGGCAGAGCGTTCCAGGCTTTAGTCGCTGAGTGTGCAAATGTTCTCTCCCCATAGCGGGATGTTTTTACCATGGGAACATGGGGCAGGGCTTTGGTTTGGGAAGAGTTCTTGGTGGTGTGTAGGCGTTAATCAGATCAGTTATGTGGGGAGGAGCCTGACCGGACAGAAACTGGAAGACAAGACAAAGGAGCTTGTAGGTAGGGAGCCAATGAAGGCTATGGAGAACAGGAGTGGTGTGCTCTGATTTCTTAGTCAGTGTAAATATCCTTGCTGCAGTATTTTGAACTTGCTGTAGTTTGTCAAGCTGATGTTTAGTTGCTCCAGACAGAAGGGAATTACTATAGTCGAGCTGTGACACATTTAGCGACAATTCTTTGTCATGCACTTGCGAACATTACCAATATTCCTGAGGACTATTTTGACTCATTCAGCTTCAGCTTGTTCTGAAACAGCCAAACATTTATATCCGCATAGCAGCCAGCTACGTGTGAAACTGCATCGTGAGCATCTGTAGCACTGGGAGAGAAAACCTTGTTCAGCTGTGTGTCGTCTGCATAATGCTGTCGGCCGACAGAGGACTTGTCTATTCAATCAATCAATCAATCTATATGTATATTAAGGACACTACATAAATTGATCAAACATTTTCCAAAGTTGTTTAACACTTTGTCAGATGAAGTTCGTACCATGTTGAAGCGGTCGAGTAGGAAATTATACACTGAAGAGTTATCATTATCTAAATATTCGAGAATATCATCTTCAACAAAATCCGGCTCAGTACCCGTCCGTGCATTAAAATCTCCACCTAACATAATATAAACTTCGTCGCAGTACGAGAGAACGCCTCCTCTAACAATAGCACACCTTTATTACAGTCAGGTGATAACGTACTATACCAGTTTGACTGGGTGGATATACACACAGGAGAACACTACATTTTTATCTATATTCAACATGCCTTTGTCTAGTAGGACAAATATTCCACTTTTAAGGATTTTTGTCCATTTTACAAAAAATCTCAAACTTTTTACTTATAAGAAGTAGCAACCCACCTGAAAGGCGACCAAAGTTGGATATTCTATGTCCGTCTTTTGTTATAGCTATAAAATCTGGAAATATGGTTGTTAAATCAATCTCCTTACACCAAGATTCTGACAATCCAATAATGTCACATTTACATATGAATTCTATAAAGTCACAATCTTGTAACTTAGTCATCAGACCTGATACATTCCAAAATACAACGTGTACCTCATAGTTGTCAATAGTCTGGGGTACACTTGTTTGAAGCACCCGTAAACTATCGCGGCCTAGCCACATCCCTATCTCACAGTCTTCCGACCAGGGACCTGGACTTGTCTATTACTGATCCCAGTTCCTTAATATGCATTGTGAAAAGGATAGTTCCAACACGGAACCCTGAGGGACTCCATACTTTAGATGAGCTATTGCAGATGAGGCGTTATCAACTAGAACATACTGATGCCGTATTGCGAGATAGGAGCAAAACCAGTCCTAGGCACTTCCATAGATGAAAAGATGGAAAAAACAATATTTCTAAGCCTTTGCAGAAGCAGTTGGTGGTCTATTGTGTCAAATGCGGCACTTAGCTCGAGTAGAACCAGCAAACTGACATTGCCTCTATCTAAGCCAGACCGCAGGTCGTCAAACACTTTCACCAGAGCAGTCTCCGTGCTGTGGTTCTTGTTGAATGCTGACTGGTAGACTATTTGAGGTGAGATGTTCAAAAGGTCTATCACACACTGCTCGTTCAAACAGCTTGGACAAAAAGGATAGGTTTGACAGAGGACGGTAATTAG
The DNA here is from genome assembly GCF_003918875.1 of Haliotis rubra. Classification (NCBI taxonomy): domain Eukaryota; kingdom Metazoa; phylum Mollusca; class Gastropoda; order Lepetellida; family Haliotidae; genus Haliotis; species Haliotis rubra. Next base: position 159,960 of record NW_025767441.1, read on the forward strand.
AGAGACTGTGAGGGTCAAGATGGTTTCTTCAACATAGGCTTGACTAGTACTGACTTTAGGGTTGACGACATGGTGCTAGACTGAAGACAGGTGTTTATGATAACAGTGAACACTGCCAACAGAATGTCAAAGAATCGAGGCTGGAACAGGATCTAACGTACAAAACGTTGGCTTGGATTTCTGAACTTCTTCCTCAGTGAAACACCTGAAGGAACCCATTACCACTACATCAAGTAGTACGTCAGAGATTGTCGATGGAGGAGTCGAAGGATGCTCTATGCCCATGGCTGAACGAACTAGTATGTATGATATTTTGTCCATGAAGAAATGTTGGAATTGCTCTGCGGTCGACTTGGAATCGCTGTTCGAAGGAGATGGATTCCTGACGTATATTCCAAGGACCTTAAACATGACATTGTATAACGATTCGAGTCCGAGGCGGAGTTTTCAATCTTTGTGGTGAAAGAGGACTGTTTTGCATGCTTTAGCTCTGTTGTAACACGATTTCTGGCGGTACAGTACAATTGTCTGTGTACGTCCAGACCGGACCGTGTCCATCGCCGCTCAGCAATACGACCATGCGTGCATGTGTGTCCAACATACCTTGAAGAGTAGTGTTGTACAGGTTTACCAATACCTCAGGATTGGAAGGAGGATTAGTTACAAGGTCTGACTGCATCAGATCTGATCAAAATGCTTCCTGGATATCACCCAGTCAATGATGTGAGCCTGTTTATGTGTTGTTTCTGCAACAAGTTGAACGCAGTCATGGGAGTCCAACAGTTCTACAATCTTTGCAGATTCAGTCATTGCTGAACATTCGCCGAGGGCAATGAACCAATTACGTTCAGTACATTTCAATTCAAGTAAAGTGGCAAATTCATTAAAGAACTAATTGAAGGAAAAACGTATTCCGCATGGAGAGTGGTGTTCTGTAGAGAGCCACAACACTGGTCGTGGTTTTTCACGCAGACAGTTGAAATCGATGGATTCATAGGATATATTATCCATGGACGAACTGGGAAGAAAGTTTATGTTCAAGAATGATCTGTAAATGACGGCCACATCCCCGTCACCAATGGGACGACGGTTATGCTTGAATGCGTATCCAGTTGGAGTGTCGGGGGCTATAATGGACTCATCCCCAGGTTTCTGCTAAGATGAGAATATCAATACTATTGTCTAGTATCAAATGTACCGCTTGGTAATACTTGTTGCACACAGAGTGAATCTTCAACATTCAACACTGTATTTACTTGGAGTTGTAGGAGGCAAGATATACACCAGATTGTTGAAGATGATTGACCCTTTTTTCCCCTCATTGGAGAAGAAAAAACTTTAATTAGTCTTTGTTTTCTCCGACCACCTCGGCATCCTCTCCGGGTGGGTTGGCTTCCCCTGTGGAAAGTGAGGTTACATAAGTCCAGATGTGGATGATACTGACTGGTACTTCGTCCGATCTCCAGAAGCGCTTGCCTATTGTATCCAATGTAGCTGTTCCTGCCCATGGTAGGGCTTGGGTATGTGAGGGGAGAACAAAAGAAGTTATCAAGGCTAACTCTAGTGAGTCACAGCTCACAGTTTGAAAATAGCAATTATGAGGGAAAACACATAATAAAGTCAATATTTCCCCAAACTACTCCACAATCGTAATTGATTCATATCATGAAGAAAAACTGGATCACATGTCTTTGCAAGGTTTGACACAATAGGCCTTTCAGGAGACATGGGAAAAACAGGAAAATTGGCAGAGCACAGCTTAGTGTGTGCACCTTGTTAGGCGCTCGAACACATTAACCATCAAATGTCAAACACATTATCGTGTGAATTCACCTCAAATTCTCAAGACAATCCCAGATAAGAAGTACAGGACAGTTGGAAAATGGGTCAAACTTGAGCGCATCCTTGAGTTGTACCAATGATAAGCGGAACCTACAAGTGACAATTAGATCTAACCTTCTTTACATGCACTGGTGGCGACGACTGCTCATTTGAAGAAACCAGCATCTACTAGTCGCGTATACCTTATGTATCCCTAATGTACACTCAGTAACGTCTGTTATTTCATCGACTGGCATGTTGAGTAGCTTTGATTTATATTTTATTAAGCTGTTTAGAAAATTGTGGATAGAAGTTGAAGTGTAGCGTCATATGATTTTCTTTGTCTTGTGTATTCCTTCAGCCACATTCTGAAACTCTGCAGGCATATCCTTTTGCTATTGAAATCATGTTCTTCATGTTTCGGCTTTGTCTTGGACGTATCGAAAGCATGTACATTTGTTGCCTCACAATTTGGAGTATGGTGCGGTTCACAGATACATGTATGCCGGATCTACAATATGGAAAACGTGTGCTGGGATCAACGTTTAAGATGATCGAGAATTCAGCTCTGTTCGTCTGTGCTGCTGAGTGTGCCTCTTATGGGATATGCAAATCCTTCAATTTTGACTTAGGACCAAGAGCGTGTCATCTAAATGGTTTTAATGATGTGCAATATCTGGAAGGTGGCGGGAAAGCGGCTGACTTCATATACAGTTCAATTGTGAACTGGAACAAGGTAGGACTGGAACTGCATGAATGTTTAACCTTCTTTACATGCACTGGTGGCAACAGCTCCTTATTTAAATAAACCAGCATCCACCTTCTGCAACCATAAGACACACATCGTAACGTATGTACTTTCATCGATTGGCATGTTGAAAAGCCTTGATATATATTTCATGACTTTGTCGACAGGTTGAAGATAGATCTTGAAATGCAGATTGTATCTTAAACATTGTCTTGTATAGTCCTTCAGATATATTTTGAAACTCTGCTGGCATATCCTTTTGCTATTGAAATCATGTCCATCATGTTTCGTCTTTGTCTTGGACGTATCGAAATCATGTACATTTGTTGCCTGACACTTTGGAGTATGATACTGCTAACTAATACATGTATGCCGGATCTACAATATGGAAAACGTGTGCTGGGATCAACGTTTAAGATGATCGAGAATTCAGCTCTGTTCGTCTGTGCTGCTGAATGTGCCTCTTATGGGATATGCAAATCTTTCAATTTCGAATTGGGCCTAAGATTGTGTCACTTGAATGGTTTCGATGATCTGCAACATTTGGAAGGTGGCGGAAAAGGAGCTGACTTCATCCACAGTGCAATTATGAATTGGAACAAGGTAGGACTGGAACTGTGTGAATGTTAAAAGAGCGAGTGAGTGAATTGATGAGTGAGTATGGTTTTACACCGCTTTTAGCAATATTCCAGCAATATCACGGCGGGAGATACCAGAAATGGGCTTCACACATTGTACCCATGTTGGGAATCCAACTTGGGTCTTCGGTGTGACGAGCGAACGCTTTAACCACTATGTTAAAAGATGTGCATAGACAAGGGTCCAGCTCTATTGCCTGCAAACTCTGTCGGTATTAAGGAATTGATAACACGTGTAATGTTTAGCTTTATATTGGAATAACTGCATAGGGTTTATTGCTTCACTGGCTCATGATGGTGAAGTCATCCTGTTTTCCTTATACAAATTATAAGAGTTATGTGAGTCTTATCTTAATAATTTCGATTATCTGTTGAAACAGAAGGCACTTGGTGTAAAAGGTGAAATAGGGCTGAAGAAAATATAAAGGGATTACTCAAAATCAGTGATGACATCAGGTATTCGGGAAAGGATAAGAATAGGTGAATGAGAGGCGAAGGATTTTCATGAAGCTTCATGAATGATAAATGAGCTATGATCACGCTAACATTGAATCGCCATCTCGCGAGAACGGTGTCTCACGAGGCATGGTGCAATACTGGGGAATCACAATGCGTGTATGTAACCGATCTAATTCAATGCACGATCCCCTTTGTTAAATAGAGCAACATACAAACTGACATAAGGTTTAACATCACTTGTCTCGAATCTCGCTTTAACTCAGTGCAGGCATGTTTTGTATTTTTTCCAATGGATACGACGTTGGAAGAGATTGTTTTAATTGTTTAGACTCTACTTGTCTAGACTTTGCAATTGTTTATGACGGGTGCCACCGGTGGGGCAGGATACGCTCACCTTTTCGCGAGCCCCAGGTATGATCACTATTTCATAGTGATTCATAAACACATGCTCTGTCGTCGTATTGCATGGTGACAATGACTGGATTATCTGGTTCAGACCCAATTTGTTTACAAACAACATGATACAGCTGTAATACTGCTGAAACAAATATCTGTTCATGATATAGTCACAGCTGTACAATCGACTCCGCTTTTGGCACAGATATTTCTTATGGATGTGGAAAGGGTTTTGTCGCTTATATTTAAAGATGCCATTTTCCTTTTGAGCCCTGACACATATTTTTTGTATCCTCTCATCAGGATCTCTACACCTCTTCCACATACTTTCTTTCTGAGAAAAGTCCCATCAAAGTGACAATCGACTTTAAGCTACTTATTCCAAGTGAATAATACAAGATAAATACAAGAGATCTCTTATCAGAACTCATTAGCTTTTGTAGAATCAGTCACAATATTGTATATGTCATTTAGCGTTTAGGCCATGTTTGAATTATTATGAACGTATTGACTTCGATAATCTTGAGATTAGAGTGTTTTCCATTGAATTCGTATGCCCTTTTCACGAACACCTGGTATGATCACTGATGCTTAGTCATATAATTTTCACATATATCTTGCCCTTTTGAACCAATCTGTTTCTGAGGATAGTCAAGATTTGGGTATTCTTTTGAACTGACGATGTGTATATTCTAGATCAAAAGGCATATTCTACTGAAAGTTTATTCGACTGGATGAGGTCATTATGGCAATAGCAACCTGTATACACATAATTGGAATAGCGTGTTAAACTGAACGCCAACACCAGAGCATAATCAGCCTTCATTATTCTGACTGACTGACTGAGTTTAGTTTTACGCCGCTTTTAGCAATATTCCAGCAATATCACGGCGGGGGGACACCAGAAATGGGCTTAACACATTGTGCCCATGTGGGGAATCGAACCCGGGTCTTCGGCGTGACGAGCCAACGCTTTAACCACTAGGCTACCCCACCGCCCCATTTTCTTCTAAAAGAGATTCCACTGTGTGTGAAAGGCTAAATAGCATTAACTATAATATGAAAGGATCATGTAAACCTGTGACGAAAGCAGGCGTTGGCGATAGCACCCGTCTCTTACACAATGTGCATGGAAACGTGGGACGTTTTACAGGCATAGGACGGTTTGTAGCTTAGTCTTGACCAGACAGTCTAGTGATGGACGGGACAAAACAGTGACGGGGACATTCCCTTAATTTGTTGAAACTGAAGTTGATATGTATGTTTGAAATACCTTTCATGTGTTAATTTTAAGTTGGTGGACTTTTTAATAAGTGAATATTGTATATAGAGATTGTTTGGAGACAGAAGCTATTCATATTTCTATGTGTTCTTACACATCATTATAAATGTTACAGACAATACTTGGCCCTTGTCAGAACACTCAATGTGGAGTTACGGAGAGATGCAATATGAAGAGAAATGGCAGCGTGCAATGTGGTATGTACAATATATTCACGATACATATTGCTTACAACCGCTGATCTGCTTTGCTGTCGTCGCTGAAAATAGTGTTTACATAAACTGTTTTCTGAAATGGTGACACACTAAATGCACAAACTTTGGGACACATGAGAAAATCTTTTGGCCACTCTAAATCTCTCAGTATCTTAATTCAGAACTGTTGTGGTTTGTGTTATCTGGGTGATATTATTACCTTTGATATGTATATAACTTCACTTTGTTTTCGTTCACTTTGTTTGAAAACCGCAGAACATAAGTTACGTGATGCGGAGGCCGTTTACCTTCTAATTGGACTTTGTATACACATGCACTAAATAATTGCAGTCACGCCTTTATATTCTTAACGTACATCTGATTGATGATAGATTTTTTGGGTGGTAGATATTATTGATTACAGTGATTACTTTTGACACGATGCTGTTGTTATATTTTGATTTAGTTTCTGTCCATATGCAACACGTGATGTGTGTCAAACTGTTTTACTGTTCTTTGTCAACAGGTATTTTATCAATCACTCAGAAATTTCAAATGTTTATGTGTCAGTGATAACACGATGTCCCATTCAATTCCTTTTTTAAATGTTGTACCTAACTTACGTAGCATTTTTATTAAAAAAGAGGATCAGCTTCTGTGCCACGACATTGATAAAATTTCAAGTCTGAAATTCCTGTATTTACCTCAACTGGATTGTGGTCTTGCATTGTTACTATTACAAAGGTATCCTGGTAATAGTTCGCACGAAGCCTCTTGTTTTGAAGCAGGGGCCCCGTCTGTCTTTTGGGGAAAGTTTCTGCTTTCAATATGTGTGCAAACCTCAAGATGCAAACGCTAACACAAGAAGAAAACCCCATTAACCCACTGCAAAACAAAACAAAGTAAAAAAGGTATTTCACTCTGATTAATTCATTAACTGAAGCATGGATGATATATATATATATTGTAATGGCAAGGAGATGTATCCATAATGGATAAGCAGTAGGTATATGCTTAGTGGAAACGCTCCTTTAATTGTATAACAATATCTATAACGATATACATGTATATGAATCATGCATTTTTATTGTTCCGCAAAGGGTATACATTTATTATTGTAATATCTGACAATATCTTGGTTTGATGGTATTGCCGGCGCGATGTAAAAACTCACATATTCGTCATTAAAAGCACCTGAGGTTTATATTAATGCACAATCGTTTCTGTAGCACTCCCTGTAGTGGACACCCTGCCAATGTGTTTCTATCATTAAGTTTTGTTTCTTCCAACAGAGGAATTTCTACCAAATATTGCAAAAGATAAACCAGCAAATGCAAGTTCAATATGGCCACGTAATGCGTTCCCGCCAAGTGTTGCTGTGGACGGCGATGTCAACACTGTGTGGGCATCTGGATCCTGTTTTGCTGCAAATTCCGGTGATTTCTCACCCTGGTGGCAGGTGGACCTTCAGGACACCTATGTCTTTGTGGAAGTTCGTGTCACCAGCAGAGGAGATTACAGACGTAAGATAAATGTTTGTCGGCTGTCTTCAGGATATGGAAGTAAAGTTATTTCAGCAGATACTCAATGGACAAGTTTATTGTGATGACTTAGATATGTGAAGTAACAATTGATATTTTTATGATGAGACTTTTTTCATATTGCAAGAAAATCATTCCACAATAAGATTGCAAATGGCAACTTTTCTTCTTTTCTGGTGGGCACATGCTAATGAGGTCACAGTGAGTGAACGGTCAAAATAACATTCACACAGTCAATAACGTGTATGTCCACCATGAGCATTGATGCATGTTTGACACCTGCGCTTAATTGAGCCAATCAAACATCGCAAGAAGTTTTATCTGTGGAAGCACATGGTGGAGTTCCTGAAACGTGACTGGGGGATTTGGCCAACGTCACAATCTCCTCTCCATTTATCGTCATAGACAGGACAGATAGGACAGATCTGGAGATTTAGCGGGCCAGGGCCATTGTGCTGCGCCAAGAACTGCTGAGCCTTCCTGGCGACATGAAGTCAGGCGGCGTTGTCATGCTGGAAGATCATTCCTGGACCACTCTGCTGGAGAAACGGTATAACGACTGGATTAACAATTTTGTCTCTGTACCTGAAACCCGTTAAATTTCTATTGATGACAAGCAAAGGTGTACGTCCAGCACTGGTCGTTATGCCACCCCAAACCATCACTCCACCGCCGCCAAAACGGTCGGCCTCAAGGATACAGTTCCTAACATAACGTTCACCACGTCGCCGGTAAACTCGGGTTCGGCCATCAGCGCGGTGCAAGAGGAATCTGAACTTGGTGATGTAATGTCAAAATTTGTCGTCTGGCATGACGTGTAGCACGTATCGCGTGTGCAGTCAGACCACGGCGAGTGGTCCTTGGCGATATCCTGTTGACTCCATGAACTGTTCGGGCTGTCATTGTGGCTGGTTGGAATCTTTGGAGCAGATGGGTGGTTCGAATCCAACGATCTTTGCGTGGCGTGCTTACGGGTGGACGGCCAATTCGGGGACGACCTGCGTTTTGTTGATAACGTCTCCACAAGTGGCATATATTGTTCATGTGCACGTTCCAGTTTCAAGCATTCCAATGAATCGCCACCTTTCATTTTTAGTTTGCCGTGGCATAGAGAAATGCAAGCAAATTCTTCCAAGTTTGTGTTTTTCGGACCGTAGACGTCTAAACAATGATTTTGGAGACAATGATGTCGAGGTTATAGCCACACTTTATAAAGGACACGTTTTATACTTTTCCACGGACTTCTTGAAAGCACAAACAAGGCATACAAAATAACCGACAGGGCCCTGTTTGGATTATGGATTAAGTTATTATATATTTTTTTTATTAAAATGCGTTTTAAATGTTTTAATATTTAAAATAACAAATGTGTTGATCACACGAAGGTTTGCCTTTGAGTATATATTGGTCATAATGGAAAGAAAGAAAACCCATTAACTTTCTTACATTTTAAATATTACATAGCAATAGAAGAATTGTTCATTTAATAATCTGATACATTTCTGTAAATAAATATCATAAATCTGCTTGATATTTGGCAGGTGTCACCGTAGCAGCGTCTGGGATATTTGCATTTATTCGCAAAGAAAAGACTGGAAGTGGTTTCAGATTATCTGAAATTGAAACTTTTAACATGATCGTTGTGTTTCAGCTGAGCGACTTCACGACTTTAGTATCGACGTGTACCAAGATGACCCTGTTGGAAACCCTAGTGTCAGCCCACAACTGTGTTACATGTACAATGGAGTCGTGACAGAGCCTGGCAAGACAGTTGCCTTACAGTGTACTTCACGCGTTACTGGCCGCTACATAAGACTTAGTGGAAAAAAAAAACATTGACAGAGATGATGTTCTGCAGTTTTGTGAAGTCCGGGTATTTGGCTTCAAGCCTTTCCAGATGTTATGATTTAATGTGTAGTGTAGGGACAAAGGATTCATGAATGAAACTGTATGAAATAATCGAATGTATATTAGAGTGAGGGACTGTGTGTCTTACAGAAGTCGATATATGTATTTACTTGTTTTTTACTTTCAGAACACATCACAAACCACTCGGTGGCGCGATGAGAATAGTTCATTTGCAATCAGAGATGTACCGCCATCGACGAGTATAATATTGAAAACTATGTTGTGGATCTGGAATATTTCAATTGGGGCTCCAGTGATTACTGCTGTGGCCGAACACTCTCAGACTGCTTGTTCAAACTGTTCTGTTCAATTTACTGCATGTGAAACTGCAGATGATTTTGCCCATTATCTCCTTGCTGCCCAAACACCTCGATTGAGATAGGTAATGGCATACCTTTAAAAGGCACACATCACAATGGAATGTCGCAGATGGGAGCTTTAACATTTCAACATTGATTGAATTTGCTTCCTTGGACGAAGTAACTTGAGGCGCTGACAACGTTGGAATTGTGTACGGCATCTTCGGTTGTTCAACAGCATGATAGATAGATATTCTTTATTTCCTCCATAGTTTAAAGATTACAAATGTATATGTATGTTATACAGTCATATTACTGGCACATGATACAACAGAAATGCTTATGAAATAATCTATACAGGGTGGTAATGTGAAATACAACAGTTATAAATATTTTTCCATTTATATACAGAATTTGAGACACATATTATAACATTTGCCCACACATCATAGTTTAGCTGGTCCTTTACATCTTCCGGTATTCCGCCAAGTAGAAATTTCAGGAATTCATCATCATCATCGTAGGTCCATAATTTTACAAAGATATTGACATCGAGTAAGTCACAAATTTGTTCAAATAAGACATTTCTTTCAGCAATATTAATCTTACAAGACATAAAAACGTGCTTTAAAATATCGTGCGCCACAGTGCCACACTCACATTCCTTTGACTGAATGGGAACAGAACCCAGTTTAATAAGAAAACCAATACGTTTATAGTACCTTGGTCTGTCAAGCGCCAGCTGCCATAGTCGATTTACACCGTCCGATCTTATTGACTGATACCGTATCAATGACAACCTTGACTGCATGGCACACTCTGCTGCTTTTCTATCACATTGTAAGACCTTTTCCCGTACTATTCTTGACCATTTCCTTTTACATAAAAGTTTAGAACACACTACATATTGTTTAATTTCTTCCTGGATACCATATTTAGCTAATAATTCCAACATATGAAATATAGGAGATTTCATATCTCGTTTATGCTTTCTGATATTCATAATTTCATTGTCATATTGCGAGAATCTATGTAAAAACAACTGTTTAAAAGAATACTTAATACTGCTGTTACATAATCTGCCAAGTAGCAACAGAGAGCGTTGATCTATATAAGCTTGTAATGACAGAATACCAAGGTTATCCACAACAACTTCATTAGGCATATACCTATCAAAACCCTGTATTTTTTTACAGAAATAACGCTGTGTGGTTTCCAACATATCATATTCTTTATTAGATAGCTTTCCCCATACACTGCATCCATATAGGCAGCATGGCAGTATAACTCTGTCCCATATACGAATCAGCAATAGGATTTAATCCTCCATAATGCAACCCTGAGTCATGGTTAATATTAATCATTTTTCTCAGTTTCTCACAAACATTACCTGTTCTATTAACAGATGATTTGGAGGTAGTAAAATACACTCCAGCATAAATAATGAATTGTTTTGGAGGTACATGGATATTACAAAATAAAAGGTCATTGGGCGATACATTTTTGTTGTTACCAAACATCAATACAGCACTCTTACTTACATTATATTTCAGCTTCCATTTGTTTGCATAACATTCAGTTACATCTAGCAAACATTGTAGTCCCTTGGGGTTGGAGCTGGTAAGGGTTGTGTCATCAGCTAACAATAAGCCGGGACATTTTCCCCATGGGAGGCATAATCCACAACTTGTTCTATTAAGATCATGTAATAAGTCATTTATGTACAGTGAAAAAAGCCACGCTGATATAACACGGCCTTGCCCGACACCTTGTTTAACATGAAATTGGTTCGATTTGAACCCTGCAAAACCAACATAAGAGTGCATAGACATATAAGATAAACGAAGGAGTCTCCACATTTTACCAGATATACCAAGTTTGTCTAATTTATAAAATAGACCATCAAGCCACACACGATCAAACGCTTTCTCATTGTCGAGAAAAGCACAGTATACTGGTGAGTTCTTTTCGTTGTAATATGCAATGGTTTCAGTAAGTGTAAGCGCTGCCATCTCAGCTCCTGCGTTTTTTCTGAAGCCAAACTGGAAAGGGTGGGGGAAGGAAGTGTTATTATCTGTCCATTTCTCAATCCTATCTAGGAGCAGACGTTCTAAGAGCTTACTGAGGGTAGATGTTAACGTTATGCCACGATAATTAGATGGATCAATTTTGCTTTTGCCTTTACCTTTGTGTATTGGGAGAATTTCGCCAAGATTATACATAAGTGGCACGTACTCATATCTGATGATGGCATTAAACAAGGCGACAATATGAGTGATTAATGATCTCCCTGCGTATTTTATATGTTCATTGCTCAGACAATCTGGGCCCGGGGCTTTGTTGTTTTTTAACCCTTTCACTGCATTTAGTACCTCTCTAAATGTAATATCACATGATAAGGGGGAGGTAGTATCATCTGCTTCAGATTGTTTGGCTTCAGTTTCAGAAACATACTTTTCGCATTCATTTGAAAAACACTATCAAAGGCACTGTCTAAGTGGGGAATCGAGAGATGCTTGAAATATTCACCAAAAATATTGCATATGCTTTCAGCATCTGAGCCTGTATTACCATCATATACTAGTTTGTTAATAGTACCAGAATTTCGTTTATACCGTTTACTGGCCTTAAAATATTCATGAATATCAACTTCAGCAGCTTCACAAACTTCATCAAATCTATTATCTAAAAGAGATTGTTTAGATTTTCGATGCTGCCTTCGAAAGATACGTTTTGCCTTTTTGTAGGATGCATAGGAACTATCATTTTGATTATGTGATTTCCCATTCTCTATCCAGCAACGTCTTTTGCAGCGCATATCATAATGGAGATCTTGTAAATCATCCTTTTTCCAGTAAGGTTTAAGATGTGGGTGGAATTTGGAAGAAGGGATATACATGATTGCAGATGCAGTAAGTGCGTTTGTAATGGATTGATTATATGACTCAATGAAGTCGGCATTGGATGAAAATTGGGAAGGGTTACATATATCGTTACAGAAATAATTTTCTGTTTCATAACGATATAACATACGATCTGTTTCAGAGGCTTTCCTCCAACTTAATTTAGGTCCACCGTAGGTAACATTTTGGGATTCTAAATCAAAACCTACTAGAATAGGTTTATGATCAGATACATTGTATGGAATAGTACGGTCAATAGTCTGACCAACTACGTTATGTAAATTGTCAATATGTACAAATACATAATCCAGCATTGTTTTAACCTCATTAGATTTTGTTGAGAATGTATACTTATCCTCATCGTCCAAGGGTACAACCGAGAATAAAGATCGTTCATCCAGCGCTCTCTGTAACAGACGAGATCTGGTTTTATTGTTAACACAATGACGAATATCTGCATTGAAATCACCAGCAAGTATAGCCGTCCCCTGTTGTGAATATATATCAAATAGGTCCATCGTAGGTAACTCTTTCGTTTCGAATGCACTGTCCTAATTTTAGGCGTCTTGTATGTGAAACGTTCACACGCATGCACACACACACATACATAAAATTATCTATATCTATCTATGCCTCTCTATCTATATACGCTGACACGTGTCAGAAGAACACGTATCAGCGTGTATCGGAAGAATCATACCATAGTTCTCACGGACACTGTGCAAATTGCTGCAGTATTTAATTATCAGTACTTTTTTGGACGTGCCATGAGTTGCACCTGTCTTCTACCTGCACAGATTACCCATATCACTCTCAAAAGTTGATCGTGTAAGCCCGTTTTTACGCTATATTACTTGTATATGTATAGTATGACCAGAAATTATTGAGAATTTTAGGAATATGTTTAGTTGGATTTCTAGTATAAACAACCTTGACCAGCTAGCAAGTGCTTGGTTTCATTCAAGAGAGACAACTCCGTTAATCCTTTTTCATTAGTTTGTGAAGAGTTATCCCCCTTTGTTTACTTGCTAGCAGACGACATTTTCAGTGATCCTCAGTATGGATGATTTAGAGAAGAGGAAGATGATTTTAGAGTGTCATAACAAGGACATCAGATCAGCTTAAGTGATTTCAAGTAGAACAGGCATCCCTTTGTCCACTGTTTATCGTGTTTCGAAAAATATTGCAAATAGATATGGCATGGAGCACCAGGGAGGCACAGGTAGGCCCAGAAAATTGACTGTCGGTGACAGGAGGCGGCTTGGTATTCTTGTTTCTAACAACAAACGAAGGAGTTTAGAAAACTTAAGGCTGAATATGATTGATAGAGGAACCGTGGCTGTCTGTAAGGAGACACTTAGAACTGAGCTGCATGCACTGGGTTGGCAGAAAAATCGAGGAATTCCATCACCGATCATGAAACCTGAACAAAAGGAGCGAAGGTTGAACTGGTGCTTACAGCATAGAAATTTTAACTGGGACAATGTGATTTTCTCAGATGAAAGTTCTGTGTGGCTGTTTCCTAATACACTGAAATTCTGGACCAAACAAACTGAAAAACCTTTGTATCAGCGCCCAAAGTACAGTCCGAAATTTAATGTGTGGGGTGGCATATCTGTGTTAGGGGCAACGCCTCTCTGTATTGGGCAGTGTATCAAGTTGTGCTTTAGATTGCCAATATTGTCTTCACAACAATAGCTCATATAGATTTGAACATGTGTCTGGATGCATAGCACGGTACCTAACATTGTCATTCAATGTCATGTAATAATATAATAATAATGTTGTTGATACTTTTCAAATAGCATTGGAAATCTCGATTCACATGAAAGATACGTGATTTAGTGGTGTGCGAAAAACAAAACGGTATAATGTGAGCATAAAATGATATATGGTTTTCTAATGGCATTGGACATTTCAATTTACATGAACGAAGCGTGATCACTGGTTTGTGATATAAATATGCTGCAGAAATTCCTTGGTATTCTTCCAAATTAAAATAGCAAAACGCCAGATTTTTTTTACTTTTGATTTACAAACAAAATGCAAAACTTGTGCAGCGTAAATTGACATCTCTAAAACATCTTTCTAACAATGTCCATCTATAACCATATTCTTTCAAATTAAAACAGTAAAACGGTATCATGTTTTTGAATATCCTTTTAATCGGTTTAAACAATGTCCATCATGCATGGGTGTATATGCTATTACAAACTTAGCGGATATTCAATACAATTGTGCCACAACTTTTCATATTTTATATCGTGAGATACAGCTTACCACTGTAAAAGTGACATAAAATTTGGATTTCTTGTTGAACGTCAGATGATCACAGAATTTGTCATATGAGTGGCCGAAGCTCTCATGAGGCCATTAACCATCAAAAGTCAAACACATTATCGTGTGAATTCGCCTCAAATTCTCAAGACAATCCCGGATACGAGGTACAGGGCAGATAGAACATGGGTCAAAACTGTAGTGAATCCTAAAGTTGCACCAATGATAAGCGGGTCCTGCAAATGACAGTTAGATCTAACCTTCTTTACATGCACTGGTGGGAACAGCTACTCATTTGAAGAAACCAGCAACTAGTTGCGTCTACCTTCAGCAACCATAAGATGCACTTAGTAACGTATTATATTTCATCGATTGGCATGTTGGAAAGCTTTGATTTATGTTTCATTAAGTTGTTTAAAGTTTGTGGGTAGAAGTTGAAATACAGCATAGTATGTTTAACATGTTCCCGTGTATTCCTTCAGCCACATTTTGAAACTCTGCTGGCATATCGCTTTGTTATTGAAATCATGTTCTTCGTGCTTCACGTTTGTCTTGGACGTATCGAAATCATGTATATTCATTTGTTGCCTGACACTTTGGAGCATGACGCGGTTCACAAATACATGTATGCCGGATCTACACTATGGAAAACCTGTGCTCGGGTCAACGTTTAAGATCATCGAGAATTCTTCTGTTCGTCTCCGCTGCTGAGTGTGCTTCTCATGGATTATGCAAATCCTTCAATTTTGAATTAGACCTAAGAGCGTTTCATTTAAAGGGTTTTGATGGTATCCAGTATCTGGAACGTGGTTCGAAAGGGGCTGACATAATTCACAATTAAATCATGAACTGGAACATTGTAGGACTGGAACTGCATGATTTTAAAGAATGTGTACAGACATGAGTCAAGTCCTATTGCCTGCAAACTCTGTCGGTAATAAGGAATTCACGTGTAATATTTAGCTTGCCATTAGAGTCGAGTCTTTGCATGATTTATATCCTTATGCTTCTGCCTGATGGCTTAAATGGGATGGGAAAGTTATTCTGTTTACCTTGTATGAATAAGAAGACGTATGTAAATGTCATCTTTCTACTGAAACGTCAGTATTTCATTTTAACAGTGTCGATTATCTGCTGACACACATTCCACTGGGCGTGAAAGGTGAAATACCACAAGTAAAAGCCCGTCCTGTCCTATTGACAGCATGCCACTTACACAAATTTGGTTGAAACTAGACAATATACATTTACTCCTAGACAAGGGTGAACAGTATCCGTTTTGTCTTTTGTCTTCTACCCATTCCACTGAAACACCATTTACAGAAAATGGTTTTGATAAACCAAAAAGTTTGGTTAAATCTCTGAGAGCCTGAAATGACGGGTGGCACATTAAATGTACATCAAGAAAATCCAAAGACCACGCAATCAATATCTTAATTTAGAACAGTTGTGGTTTGGGTTATTTTGGTGGAGTACCTTTGAAAACCCACACTTTGTTTTGTGAAAGAGAAGAACATTTGTCACATGGTCCAGAGTTTATGTATGAACTTACTACATTCTGTTTGCATTTCCACTAAATGATTACAAAAGTACCTCCATTATTGTTTCCTCAACAAATTTACATGCATGCTCAATTTCATTCTTAACATTAAGAACATTTACTGAGTGGTGGATCTGTTAACACGTATGTTTTGTACATTCAGCTCATGAGGTAAGAAGCGAGATATATGAACATGTACCGAATGTATAATCAGTACTGTGGTATCAGCCATTCTAGTATGAACTGTACAACCCTAAATGGGCCTCTATCCCCAACATGGCCCCAGTGCTATTTATAGTGTAAGGGGGAATAACTCTGATTGCCCTTGTTCTAGGGAGTTGAGAGCACATGGCCACTGCCTTGCCATGCTTGTTATGTAAGCCCATCTTGAGCTAGAATAAACCCACATACTTCAGTGATAGTTGTCCTTCATATCACCACAAGTACTGATTAATTATTGCTAATAAAAGAACGCTAGAAATACGCTATTGTTGTTGGCAGAACATAGAGGGGATTTGTAATGGTTCTGATGTGAATTATGAGGGTTCACACGCAAAATATGCTAGAATATAACCGACTGACCACTGCTGAGTACCATTACATCAGACGTGGCTTGTAAGGAACAGGAAACCTGTGACCAACCATCAACATCTCTGCACATTATACTTTCACTACGGCTTCCAGATAGGACTGGACCTTTTACAAAGATCTCAAAGAGCGACTTACCGCTCTTGCTTTACCAAGAGTTACAGGATTACAAAGCCTCTGTAAAGCTCTCAAAAAGTTTAATGGTTGACATGTGGAGAGGTTTATGCCCGGACTGTCGACAACAAGAAATAATCTGTCCAAATTACTTGTCGACAGTCCGGGAAAAGGGAGGTGATGTTCTACATGAGTGACTTCACTCCCAGTGTTCTCGAAATTAACAAACCAATTAAAACAGAGTGTGATATATATAGTAGACAATATAATTATTCAGTCAATATAACAACATGCATGTATCATCCATGTATCATATGTCACACAATATAACATATTTGTATAGCATTTCGATAATCCTTCTACTCCCAATATCACAAAATAATTTGTAAGCTCTCTGTGTCTTTCCGGATGTTGTTGCATGTTAAACTCCAAAATGGTAATCCTTCCACTCGCATAACGTAACATAAAAGTCTGTTTTTGCAACCTTAATTCTCTTGCAAATTGTTAAAAAGACATTCTCTTTAATCAATTTAATTCATTTACTCACGATACGAGCATAGCTGTAGCCACCATAGCCACTTGCAAACCACTAAGCAAACATTCTCTTTCATTAATTAACACCGTCACAGTATGTTGACCACGCGATGTCGACACTCCGGTTTTTTTGTTTTGTCGACGGTTAGGAACATCCTAATTTTCATTTGTCGACAGATCGGGCTGACACCATGTGGAGAACATGTCAAAAGCTGACGCATCAGTGGCAAAATGATACTCGATGCAATTCCCAATTTTGATTTTGTACGTTTACACGCATGCGCCCGCACATATACACATGCATATCTATCTGTCAATCTAACTATCTATCTATCTATCTATCTATCTATCTATCTATCTATCTGTCTGTCTGTCTGTCTGTCTGTCTGTCTGTCTGTCTGTCTGTCTGTCTGTCTGATCGTAAATAGTTTTATCAGTCCTCTAACCTACAATTTGACCGCATCGGAAGAATCATACCATAGTGCTCACGGACACTGTGTAAAGTGAAGTAGTATTTGTAACTATAAGTATTTATTGGACGTGCCATGAGTTGCACCTGTCTTCTACCTGCACAGATTATCCATTTCACTTTCAAGGTTTGATCATGCATGCGTGTGTTTTACGTTATATTACATACGATGTACACGGTCGCAGTATAACATAGGACATACTTCTACACACACACATGCGCGCGCGCACGCACACACACACACACACACACCCATATATATATAAAACTGGTTGGATTATCAATATTGTCTTCACAACAATAGTTTGTATAGATTTGAACTTGTGTCTGGATGCATAGCACGGCCACCAAATATCAATGCCATGTAATAACATAATGATAATGGCGTTCATGCTTTCTAATGGCATTTGAAATCTCGATTCCATTATCCATATGTACATATACTATTACAAATGTAGAGGTCGTCATATGAGCGAAATATTCTCAAGCACGACGTTAAACCCAATTTCACCACACCTCACAAATGTAGAGGACATACAATAAAACTGTGTCACAACTTTTGACCATATATCATATTTTGATTTTTATATCATGAGATACAAAGCTTACCAGTGTAACAGGGACATGAGATTTGCATTACTTGTTGAATGTCATATGACTACAGAGTTTGTCGGATGAGTGGCCAAAGCTCCCGTTACGTAATTAACCATAAAAAGTCAAACATCGTGTGAATTCGGCCTAAATTCTCAAGACAATCCCGGATACGAGGTACAGGGCAGATAGAACATGGGTCAAAACTGTATTGAATCCTAAAGTTGTAGCAATGATTAGCGGATCCTGCAAGTGACAATTAGATCTAACCTTCTATACATGCACCTGTGGCAGCTACTGCTCATTTGAAGCAACCAGCATGTAATCGCGTCTACCTTCTGCAATCCTAATATACACTCAGTAACGTCTATCATTTCATCGATTGGCATAATATTCTTATGTTGCTGCATAGCATCTATTGTTTCACTTCTTGATCTTCAATCATCCTGTTTTCCTTACACAAATTATAAGAAGTATGTAAATGTTGTCTTATCAGTAAATCGGCAATGCCAGATAATTATCAATCTCGATTACCTGCTGCAACAGAATCCACTCGGTGTAAAAGGTGAAATAGTGCTGAAGAAATTATAAAGGGATTACTCAAAATCAGTGACGACACAAGGTGTTCGGTAAAAGGATTACCTTCCTGTCCTATCGACAGCAGGCCACTCAGACGATGTGCATAATGACATAGGTTGTCTGACACCGCACAGAACTAGATCTAACTAGAGAGAGTACATATTTCTATATGTCATATTTCTATATGTCCTTATATATAACATATATTGAATGTTACAGACAACACTTGGCCCTTGTCAGAACAAGTCCTGTGGAATCACGCAAAAGTGCAGTATGAAGAGAAATAGCATCGTGCGCTTGGTAAGAAATGATTATATTAAATTATACAGAAGACTGTACATAGATTGACCTTGAAAATGTATTTTCTGAAGCTTCAGTGTCAAGGCTAGTTTATCGAACCCCAATCTCTTTGGAAGGTGAACTTACTTATCAAACAGTGCTTGAAGCATTAGAAAATGAAACATGATAGAAGCTCTGGTCCAGATGGGTACACAGCTGAATTTTTAAAATTCGTTGGGGGTGGATCTCCATATATACTTGATTAATGCCCTAAATTATGCATTTAAAACAGGATCCTTATCTATATCTCAAAAACAAGGCATGAAAACTTGCATACCAAAAGAAAATAAATGTAAATTGTATTTGAAAAACTGGCGTCCCATCTCCCATATTAATACAACCTTTAAGTTAGCTGCAGCTTCAATTGCTAAAAGGTTATAACCAATTCTGCCATTAATGATTCATGAAGATCAGAAAGGAATTGTGGTAGGTAGATATATAGATGAAGAAACCAGAATTATTTATGACACACTAGAATGCACGGAATCTTACCATATAATAGGTTTACAATTACTTAATGATTTTGAAAATATGTATTTGATTCTGTAGGAAGAGAATTTGTCTAAAATATTTTGATCTTTTTGAAGTTTTTCAATTTTGCACCAAGCATTTGGTAATTAGGTTTGTAACCTATTCTTCAGTGTCACAAACGGTTGTCGTCATGGAGATCACATATCGCCCTGTATATTTATTCTATGTGCCGAAATCTTAGCAATCATGATTATAAATAATAGTAAGATAAAAGGAATTCAAATAGGAACATAAAATCTCTACTGACACAATTTGCAGATAACACAACACTGACTTTCATTGTATCTGAAAAAAGCCTCTACGCTACAATGAGCACATTATCTTTTTTACTAGATTATCAGGCTTAAAAATTAGTGCTGAAAATAACTAAATTGATATGGGTAGGGTCAAAGAAAACGTCAAGGTATAAATTATGTAAGGATTGAAACAAACACAATTTAGGTTACTTGGCATGGAGTTTGATGTGGAATTAGAAAATATGGATAGATTAAGAAATGAACCATGGGCATAGAGAACTTCAACACCAACTGGCAGTAACGTAGTATTAAAACCTTTGCTACTACCTAAGCTTAATCATCTTTTCAGCAGTATACCTAGTCCACCAAAACATATAATAGACCATTTTCAGAAAAGAATGTTTCCAATTTACCTGGAAGTTTAAACCAGACAAGATCAAGAGGGAGATAATGTCATTACAGCCAGAATATGTTGTAATTAGTGTACCTGTTGTAGAAAAAACATTTGCAGCTCCGAAATTAGGATGGATTAAAAGACTATTTAACAGTAAATCTAAGTGGGCAATCTTATTTGTTTTGAAAGAAATATCATACTTTTGGCTGATAGGTCATATATACTGAACATCATTGAAAACGCACCACTATTAAAAGTTCAGATTATTAAAAGCACGTGTACGGAATTGATATTTTTTGAGTAGATAATAACAGATGGACGACTAACAAAAACAACACAGAACAGACCCCCATTCATTGAAATGTTCCACAGTCAGAAAGGATCAAACACACGAGGGGTCAAATCGAAAAGTCAATATCGCGTGTGACCGCCATTTGCATTGACACATGCAGTTCAACGTCTCCTCATTGAGTCAATAAGCGTCCGAATAGAGTTCTTGAGGATGGCATTCCACTTCTGCAGTAGTGCAGCCTCAAGTTCCCGGATGTTTCGCATCTGTTGTCGCGGCGAAAGACTTTGACCAATTTCGTCCCACAAGTGCTCCATGGGGATACATCTGGAGACTGTGCTAGCCAATGAATAACCTGGATGTGTTGCTGGGCCAGATACTGCATGGAAAGTCTTGTTGTGTGTGCCCGTGCGTTGTCCTGTTGAAAAGTATGGACATCTTGGTGGTGATTGAAGACCGATACGATGTGATTCTGAAGAATCTGCTCACGGTAATAAAGGGCATTAACTCTCCCTTGACAGACATGAAGGCAGTCCTGTGATTGTAATTTATTCCACCCCAGACCATGACACTCCCACCACCCAAAGGTCTGTCTGAACCACACACTCGTCAGCAGAACGTTCACCACGTCTACGCCAAACACGTAATCGGCCGTCAGCATTACGTAGATGAAGAAGTGACTCGTCAGTGACTACCACAACATGCCATTGTTGTAAACTTTACTAAAAATGCCTGCTAGCCTATTGTATACGCTCATTACGGTGTCTGTCAGTCAGAATTGGTCCAACGCAAGGACGTCGAGCATGGAGCCCTGTAGCGTGTAGACGACGTCGCATGGAGTCTGATGACCCCCCGCGTCAACCTTGAACTAGTGCAGCAGTCCTGGCAGTCGGCAGTTTTCAATCACTGATATGGACAAGGTCAATATGGCGATCCTGATGGAGCGTCGTAACACGTTGTTGCCAAGGTCATTGAAGGTCACGGGTGCTGCCTGTCTACTGATGTCGTCTATGAAGCCTAACGATGGTGGAGTGGCCAAGTCCAAGTTGTCGAACAATATACCGGCTGCTGGTGCCAACCTGAATCATGCCTAGTGCACGTTCTCTTTCGCGAGGTGTTAACCTCGGCATCTCGGTCCTCGTTTCACAATCGTTAGTGAAGCAATGAGAATCGGTTCTCATACACCTGCTTTTAATGTCACAGTCAGTATGATTTAAGAATGGATTTCGCGCTTTTTTCATGGCGTGGCTGCATGTTGATGCATGTTGGAATTAAGAGTCATACTGTGGACAGGAATTTGTTTCTAAAGCATTTTTTCAACTGGACATGCCCTTCGACTTCATGTTAGTTATATTCATTGATCATTGTCATGCTGAAATCCATTTTGATGAAATTATCGACAATTTTAGACTGGTGCATTTACAATGATGTTCAGTATTTTAATGAAAAGAGATATTGTTTTTATGGAACTTATACCTGAGTTGTTTTGACAATAGAGAAAATATTGCACAGTGGCATAAAAAGGTATAACATTTCTGAATGATTTTACTCATGAACATGGTAAAATATATGCATTAGATGAATTTGTTACAAAAAACGCAGCATTGTCTACCAACACAACAACGCAATGTCTCATACAGCAAGACAGACAAACGGCTAACATCGTTGTTTTGCCGTGGCCAGCATGTTCTCCCGACATGAATCCGATAGAACATTTATGGGACTATCTGGATGGACAAATCAGAAGACTACCAGCGCTACCTGTCACTGCCTAACAATAGGAACAATGCCTCCTACAGGAATGGCAACTGATCACGCCTGACGTCATTCGTCGTCTTATGTCATCAATACGTCGACCTGTTTTGGCGTGCATTGAAGCCAAGAAGCAAACCGCCTTGTTCATTTGTGTAAAAGTTCAGACTATGATACCACGTGTCTTTCAGTGTCAATCAAACGGTACTTTCGACTTTCGTCAAACGCACTGTATACTTTCTTTTGAGCACTGGTTTACATAATACATCTGGATGAAAGGTATTTTATATTCTTCTGCATGACCCTAATTTTACAAAACTTAAGACCTACAGTAAGTGGGAAAGTTACCTAAGGAAAACATGTACTGATTCAGAACTGTAGTAGTAAATAAAGGTGGTTTCAGTTGAAAGAACATCCTGAGTACAAACAGTTATCTATTTAAGATTGGTCCACCAGCAGCTTATACCTTATGTAACGAATATTGTAATGTTTATGTTGTGTTGACATATGTGAAAAGCATTTAGAATGGATCGGAAATTAGGCAGAAGGCAGAATTAGATCCAATACCTACAAAATTCCTCCTCTGGTTATTGGTTGTGCTTCTCCCTGTGATAAAGAAGATTGTAAACATACGTTTGTCATCAGGAAAGGAAAGATACCATAGATCACGTAAAGTTGTTTGGTCGTTTACAATATGACTATGGTTTGCGCGGCACTGTCATGAAATGGTGTTCGTCATACTTTACATATAGGAAACAGTTTGTCATGATTAACAAATCTATGTCCCACAGTAAAATTCTGGCTTGTGGAGTCCTTCAAGGGTCTGTGCTTATTCACCATCTACACAAGACCACTGGAACACTTGATATCAGAGCAGCATGTGGCTCATCACTTTTACGCCGATGACTCCCAGCTGGCTGACAGTTTCAGACCCATCTTAGCAAATCAGATGGTACCTCTGAATAAAATGGCAAGTTAACAATGTAAAATCCTGGATGTCAACCAACATGCTTAAATCAAATGATGAAGAGACAGTGGCCATTATCATCGCACCACCTTCTGGACAGCAAAAATCCCGGCTAACCCACTTGAAAATTGGCCAATTTGTGATTCAATTCTCGCCTCATGTAAAAAAGTTGGTGTTTTATTGACTCTCCTCTATGAACCTTAGAGTACCTGAGGGATTCTGAGGGTGTACATACATACATACATGCATGCATGCATACATACATACATACATACAGTCATACATACATACATACATACATCGGTCACAGGTCACAGGTGGGCTCGATCCCGTCATCTAAACGTCGCAGGATCACTAGCCTGGCGCTTTAGACAGTTCGCCCACCACGCCCCCCACGTGTAATCATGATAAACTGTTTAAAGCAGGGTTCCACAATACCTGGTGCATATTACGCTGATGACTTGCGCTGGATAAACTTCGCCGAGGTGTCTGGCTCTTCCAGGACAATGTTCCAGTTCACACGGCCCAGGTGGCAGTGCTTGGTTCACAGGACTGTGGTTTCAAGGCCCTCCCTCACCCAGTGTATTCTTCAGATCTTGCCCCTTCTGACTTCTTCCTCTCCCCCAACTCAAATCTGTCCTCAGAGGCCACACATTTCAGACAGATGAGGAGATCATCACTGCTGGAGGAGTTTTAGGGGGACGTGACAAAGAAGGGTTTTCAGGCGGGTTGATTATGCTGGAGAAACAGTGGAATGAATGGATTAAAGTGAAGGGGGATTATTGTGAAAAACAACAATTGTCGTATAGCTCGTGTATTAGTAGGGAGGCCGGAAATTTATGGTATCTCGGCTGTTTTGTGTTATTACTTTTACATAATTCACAGTTGTCCTGGCAATAGTTCACAACGTCTGTCTATAAGGTAAAGTTATTACATTAACTATACTACTCACACTTTGCTAAGGATAACAAAAATTCCCAACTTTACTTAAACATAGATTTATAATTTGAAATTGTATCCATTTAAAACTAGATAAATAATAATACGGTAACCCTTCTGTAGGCAAACAGTCACTTTAATCTAACCTTATGCACTTGATACATGAGTAACCATAAAAATGGTTTTCATGGCACCAATCAACACTTTTGCAAATCATGGAATGAGTCATTGACAAGTACACAACACCTGTCAATAGCAGGTATGGGATCCACAAGATGCAGTGACAAACTGAAACTTTGTATCCATGCTTACATTAGGCTTAGATGTGAAAACTAAATTAGACCCCACATCATAGATTTGATCCTTAGCAAAGTGTGAATGGTATATATGTACTAACCCCAGTCTCTTAATGCAACAACATAAACAGCAACATAAAAATAACTCAAGTAAAACCATTAGGTATCGATTTATAGTCGTAGCATCTGCCAATATTTAACTTCTTTGAGTGACATTTAGAGGTGGATATGGTGGGCAACGGGAAAAGGTCTATTAATATAGAAATTCTATCTTATTGCAATTATCTTTGTTAATAATTTACTTGTTTGATCGTATTGGCAACTGGATGTAAAACCCACATACTCTTAAGTGAAATCAACTGAGGTTTGTATCGTAATTGAAAGAAAAATGTACAATCGTTTGTGCAGCATTTCACTGACCTTTTAATAAACACCCTGCCAATGTGTTTCTATCATTAGGTTGTAATTCTTCCAGCAGAGGAAGTTCTACCTAATATTGCAAAGGATAAACCAGCAAGTGCAAGTTCAATATGGCCAGGTGATGCGATCCCGCCACGTGTTCCTGTGGACGGTGATGTCAGCGCACTGTGGACATCAGGATCCTGTTTTGCTACTGATCACATTGATTTCTCACCCTGGTGGCAGGTGGACCTTTAGGACACCTATGTCGTTGTGGAAGTTCGTGTCACCAACAGATAAGATTACAAACGTAAGAAAGCGTTTGTCTGCTCTGTCTTGATGATACTGAAGTAAAGCTATTTCAGTAAGTCTTGGTCATCATGGAAAAAAATGAATGCCAGTTAACGCTCTTACATTTTAAAAATGATATCCACAGCAATAAAAGAATTGTCCATTTAATAATCTTAGAAATGTCTGTAAATAAATATAAATATTTTGCATATATTATAAAAGACCATGCTTGATATTTGGCCAGATGTCACTGTACTTTAGTCCTATGAAACCCAACACCAGCTTCTGGGGTATCTGCATTTAACCGCAAAAGAAAAGTCTGCAAGAGTTTAGAGATTACAGATTGTAAATTTTAACATGATAGTTGTGTTTCATCTGAACGACTTCACGACTTAAGTGTTGATTTGTATCAAGGTGACCCTGTTGGACACCCTAGTGTCAGTCCACAACTGTGCTACATGTACAATGGAGCCGTGAGACAGTTGCCTGGCAAGACAGTTGCGTTACAGTGTACGTATATCACGCGTTACTGGCCGCTACATGAGACTAAGTAAAAAGAAAACCATTAACACGTATGATGTTCTGCAGATTTGTGAAGTCCAGGGCCCACTTGCACAGAACGATCTTAGCGCTACAATTATTGTAAATCCTTAAGATCGCGATCTTAGGCTTCGGTTACAATGGCCATCTACTTGCACAAAGCAATTGTAGGCTAAGATTATTGTAAGTTACAATCGAAACTTACAATTGGTCCGGACCAATTGTAAGGAGCTAAGATCATTTTGGTCATTTTAGAAATGGCATTCAAACTAGTGTCTGTTTCACGCAAAAAATCAGCTTTACGTTTGGAGATCGCATTTATATTGCATAAAACTGTGTGGTTCGCCTCGACACTTCAACAACACGGAGAATGCACAACCGTTTTAACGTCCGACACATTGTTATTTACTGTAGTGAATAACATAACTATCGAGTCTATATCACAAAGTACTATTCCCACCCGATTCAATGTTGGAATAAGAGTGAAACAACATACCTTCTTGATAATCAAGGAAAGGATAATAGCGAATGGTGTCCGCGTTCGATTAACAATGGCCGTGACCTTTTCATTAACTCAAGAGCAGATAATTTTACTTTATACGCAAGATGGGAGTGGTTTCCCTTGACATATGCCGTTTCCGTACAGTCTGCCATGCCCAGCAACATACTGATATCTCTTTTCGGCCATGGAGTGACTTTGTCTTAGTTTATCATTAAAGTAATGTACAATTAGATACAAGTTAACGTGCAAAATCAAGTTTCTTTCTCATCCATAAATCTAAATTTGATTATGCAATTTAAATATATACAAGTAGTCATCAAATAGGGATATACAGATGATGAGGCATTAAAAATTTATGTTTCAAAAGAATTTCACTTTAAGAAAATTATATATCAACGCAATAGGGTTAAATGATTAATATACTGTGAATACGTATTTAATAACTACCCAGATAGCATTCAGACGTAGGCCCAACGTTGGGCCAACGTCCGAATGCTATCTGGGTACTCTCTTGAAATATTATTTAATACACGTTATTCCCTGCCATGCATTCTTTACAACACTTCTGTAGCCATTATTTTATTGTATTTTATTCTAGGATATATTTAGGATTTTGCAATATCACATTGTCAGTTCATAAATCAAGACAGTTAGAATGTAGAAAAATATATGCTATCGTACACGTAATCGGTTCCTTCTAAGATTTCTGGGACTTTTTCATGAAAATTCTGCAAGGTGCGATTGAGGGAGGTATGTATTGTGTGCTTGGACCAGTATCACTTTTTATTTACGCAGCATGTTATGCGCACTTGCAGACAACTGTAGACGGGAGTCGAGTTTCAGAAATTCGTACCTCCACCGTTGAAGAGTTTGATCTTAGCTAAGATCGCGATCTTAAATACATGCTGTCTTACATTCGCTCTAAGATCGGCTTTGTGCAAGTGGATTAGGGCAATTGTATGGTGATTGTAAAGTTGATTGTAGGGGCCTAAGATTGATTGTAACTAAGATTGCTCTGTGCAAGTGGGCCCAGGTCTTTGGATTTCAGCCTTTATAATGGTATGAATTGCCGAAGTATTAAAGTGCCTTGGAGTTTAACCTCACAATAGAAATTGTTTATTGAAATCAGTATCAGTGAAATCTGATCGCGTTTAGGTAGAGAGCATTCACGAATCCTTATTTACGTGGTGATTGCTCTTTCCTTAGTAGCCACTGAATGAAACAAACAAATATATATTAGAGTGAGAGCCTGTATAGTGTACAAAAGTTAATGTTTGTACTTGTTTTCACTTTCATAACACCACTGTCGGTTTCATGATGAGAATAGCACAGTTTTTGCGATCAGGTATGTATCGACCTCGATAAGTATAATATCGAAAACTATGTTGGGTCAACTGGCGACCCAGTAACTACGACTGTGTCTCAACACCCGAAGTGATCAGACTACGTGTTAAAACTGTTTTGTGCAATCGACCAGATATGAAACTGCAGATGATTTTGCTCGAAATATGTTCGTGATATTGATATGGTGTATGGTAAGTCATGGAAATCATTAACTTGTTGAATCACACGTCCATGACATGCACCATCGTAGATACAGACAATTGAGATAATTGTACACTAACTAGGGACCGTTAATATTTTATGGCAAGGGAGAGGGGGTGGGTGCAGATGTTGGTGATGATGAGTTTTAAGGAGCAGGATGTACAATGTGAATGCCACCCCACCCCCACCCCTCCTAAATGTATGTACAAAGTAACGATGTGATGTACGAAATCAATGACACCCCCAGAACATGTGTACAAAATTGATGGCCAACTACCTCCCCAGAACACAATATATAGGCGATCCTCCTTAAAATCATCAATACCAACCCTCCCTCTCCCCCCATAAATTATGACCGGTCCCTTAAAGGCACATATTGCATATTGTCTTAGAAGGGGGCATCAACATTTCAACATTGATTAATATTGGGCAACTTCGCAATTGTATACCGATATCCTTGCTGGTTTGAGAAGACGTACACAAAATATGTGGCTTGTAAGTCACAATTAAAACACTTTTTCAACACATTTCAATTAATGTAAAGGGACGTGTGTGTCGATGCACGATACTTATTTTGGTAATGGTCTTTTTTCAAAACATGTTCCTTTTCCAGGTGTTATAAAATATAACACACATGAAACTAACTAAAATATTTTTATGAAATGGTGTTATAACATATTACTTTGATAATAATATTATATAAAATATATCAGGAAGTGAACTTCGAGAAAGTTCTTTTCTATTTATTAGGTGGGTATGAGCGGATTAACCACTTGCTCTGTTGTTATCATGACCATGTTTAACAGTTTGCCTGGCAACTGTTAGTGGTGAATGTGCGTTCAATTGCACTTTCAGAATAAAACTAAACCAAAGACTGTGTTTGTTGGTATTTATCACTTTTGAGCAGTAATATCAAGCATTCAGAAATATTGTTCTCGAGCACATGTTACACGTTAGTAACAAAAAATATTCAAGTCAATATTTTCCCGTCCATGTCGTTGTCATGGGAACAAATGACTTGTGTATAGGTGAAATATGGTATGCTCGCATTTCAAAGAACAACTAGTATTATTGTAGTCATCATCAAAATCAACGTCCTTGTACTAGCCTGCGTTTTCTCAAATATACTTTCACCGCTGAAAACTTGTGAATCGAATTGACACATTTTAACCGTCGTAAAACATAAACGTAATGTTTTCACCAGTGATGTTAGCTGCGTGAAGCAACTGCAAACCAAGAAACGGGATGCAACGGAGTAGTTTACTGTAGGAGGCCGTACGAGGCGATGACGACTGGCATGCATCGTGACGTCGCTTACGTTGTGACGTAATGTAAAATGGTTCGATTACGAGGGGGCACACTAGAATGCCGCAGTGACGGGATAACGTCATTCAATTGTTACGTCATCAAAAAGCTATACCTTTATTGTCTGATAATGTATTTTTTTTTATTGTTCTAACCGCTAGGCATCTTAGAATTTCTCATATTCACATTGTGCATTTGGAAATCAAATACATTTTAGATATGGAAGAATTGATATGGAGGAACTCCATGTCTGCCGTAATCACATTATTGATCACAATCTGATGGGAACAACGTTTATGATGATCACGAATACAGCTACAGTTTCCTTTGTCATTAAATGCCTTTCATGTGGAATATACAAATATTGCAGTTTTAAAATCTGACTGGCGAGTATATCGTCTTAATGAATACGATCATCTCCAGTATAAAGATGAAGGGAAAGAGGAGGGTTTGATAGCAGACCTTGTCCAATCAAAATAGTGAAGCGTCCTCGATCTCTTCACTGCTATCACATTTGTGTTTTTGTATTGTAACTCAAATAGACCTTAATCAATTATATCTACATTAGGTGTACTTGTTGCGTCTGATGTCAGTTTTTCCTGAATTCATGACTTTTTAGATTATTTTTCTCAATGAAAAGGGTTTTATACTGATAACGGCTGGCACCTTGTCTTAACTATGCAACGATAATTAGGTTGTTGATTCACTTCATGCCGACACAGAAAAGGAAATCGATGAGACAATAAACGCACCTATTTCGACTACGTGAAGACATAGGTTAGCCCGTTTTACCGCAATATATATCGTGATAATCATCGTGCTCACCTGACCTTGTTTTGTCTTTGAACTGATGTTCTGCCCACGGATACTTATACAGTTTAACTTTCTTATGAATTACACAGAAACATAGGCATGTAGGCATATTCCAAAGTATGGTTCCAATCAAATGGGGAAAGAGGAGCTAAGCCAAATTTAGACAATACATTTAAGAAGACACAGCAGTCTGTTACAACTATTGTATCTGCCAAATGTTGTTGGGATTTGCGTTGTCTCTTACAGAGGAAGGTCTGCTACATACTGCTAATGATTACAACAAATGCAAGTTTAGCGACAGTCCTGTGTTGTAGTGACTTGTGTCCACCTGAATAAACCATATATCAGTTCATCTTGGTCATGAAACCAAACGCATCAATAATTTTTTAGAAACAAAATTAAAAACCCACCAACACTTAACATCACATATACTATTCATGATAAAACATAAAACAGCAGCAACAATGAATAGAAATAAACGTAATATCTATACAGGTGTGACAGTCACCTTCCAAGGAAAAGCCAGAAACCAGCAATTGGGTACTTTACAAATTAATGTTGAGAAAACATTATAGTATTCTATTAGCTATATATTAGTTTATCTTAGTCACAAACTTTAACCATTAACTTGAAGTTCTTTTCATATCAATAATTTAGTCACGATATGACTGAAATATTGCCGATGTGACTTAAAATCTTAACTACATTTCAGGATTATAGAGCTGTACATGTGTGCATATATAGTTCAAAAGGCAAATTAATTTACAAAATATACAAAAGGAAATATGATATTACTGGCACAGGAGTGAATCTCTAAGTAGCATTGCATTGTGTATATAAGTAGCTAGGGTTTCTTTAACGATACCTGGATTGCCAGTTGACATGAACATATTAAACTTATGAATAGTGGGATTTGAATAGAGAGTTCATTTGGTAAATACAAACATCTCAGATTTTGATAACATTTACATTCCCAAATATAATGAAATTCATTTTTAATAAAGTTATCTTTACATACAAAACATAATCTGTTTGATCTGGGTTGATTAATATCGGCCGTTTTCAATTGTGAAGAACATCTGAACATCGAGGGCCGATCGGAATTTTGAAATTGATCAATCTTTTATGTAAAATTTAACACCAAATGTGATTTTAAAACAAGAATAAAGTGAAAATGTAGAACTATTTACAAGCAATGGGTGCTATTCATGTTCATAACTTACTCTTAGTCTAAAAACAAGTAACTGAGATTGTTAGTGGCTGTACCCTCAAAGGGGGTTGAAGTAGCGTAAAATTATTGTCATCCTGAGAGGGTACGTAAGTTCCGAAAAAATTCAAAGGAAATTTAAATTTACCAGCTATTTTACATGCAGTATTTTTGTTATTTTACATTTCGGCTAAATCTTCCTACCATCGCCAGCGGCTGAAGGGATGATATAAATCCATGCAGCTAGGGTCTATGCAGGTGGCAAAAGTAATGTAAGTCCCCGTGGTCCCTAGTTTGGTGATCTACCTTCAGTTGTTGGCGATCTATAGCCAGTTTTTATATTGTTTTGTCCTCTATAGTTTAAATGTTTTAGATTTAATTACTAGTTTTACATTTGTATCTGTGATTTTCTAGTTGTTTTAGTGTCCTTCGTTGACAGGATTTTATACTCTATCTTTAATTATTGTTAATCTATATGTTGTTTTAGTCACGATATGGCTGAAATATTGCCAAAGTGACTTTAAATTTTAACACACTCACTCACTCACTAAAAACAAATCCTGGTATGTATTTATCAACATTACATAAATTTTGCTGTTGTTCCCACATAAAGTCAAAGCCAAAAGAGTAAAGAATATTCTGAATTTTTTATGCCCAGTTTGTTTTACCATTTACAGAGTCTAAAACTAACATATTTTAACATTTCTTTACAAATCTAGAACAAATCATAACTCACTCACTCACATATATCAATAAAACAGTTGTTGATATATAACTGTAAACTTAATATACTCTGCCAAAATTTCATGTAGCAATGAATTAAAACGTGATTCATTTTACAAAAGGTTTTGCTCTGTTTATGAGTCCTATGGTGTTTATGTTTTGAAACATCACAAAAAAACGCACCATCCGTAAAATACCCGTATTTAACAGCATGATTTTCAATTTCGGCGTGTAGTTTCACAGAATACACAATTCACATGCAATGAACGTGAAAGTTGGGGATCAGATAGTCTCAATAATGGGTATAAAAGGTTGATCGCTGTCTGTCGATTATTCACTGTATTTGTAATATTGTTGACGAACGCAAAATGCCACGTCTAAGTGAAGCCAACCGTCATATCGCTATTGGTTTGCTTGAAGCTGGCCGGTCTCAACGTGAAGTTGCCCGACGCATGAATGTTCACCAAAGCACCATTTCACGGCTCTGGGAGAGATATCGCCGGCAGAATTTGGTAGCAGATGCCCCTCGTAGTGGGCGACCTCGAGCGACCACTGCGGCTCAGGATCGTTACATCCGGGTACATCACATGCGTCATCGAACAGCTACGGCGACCAGTACCGCTCGACAAACACCCGGATTGAGGAGGCTTTCTGCACAGACCGCCAGGAACAGTTTGAGAGAGGCTGGTTTACGTGCCAGAAGACCTTATTTTGGCCCTGTGCTTCGACAACAACATCGTCGACATCGAGTTCAATGGTGCACCAACGTTCAGGCCTGGAACCTACCGAATTGGTGTAGAATCTGGTTCAGTGATGAATCACGATTTCTATTGAAACGATGGAAGACGTGAACGTTTCGCCGACGCTTGCGTTCCCCAGGTGGACAGATTCGGCCGGGATCTGATGATGATGTGGGGAGCGATCTCCTGCCGTAGGAGAAGTGATTTGGTGATGATCCAGGGCAACCTGACAGCTCAACAGTACTGTGACGAAATCCTACGCCCACACCTCCTTCCAAGCATTGATCGCCAGAGGGAGTTGTTTCAACAGGACAATGCCAGGCCCCACACAGCACGTCACACTAGAGACTTCCGCCAGAACCACAACATCAATGTGCTCCCCTGGCCCTCAAGATCACCCGATCGAACATTTTTGGGATGCCCTGGACAGACGGGTGCGACGCCGTAACCCTCAGCCCCATACACTTCAGCAACTCGCACAGGCACTACAGGCAGAGTGGGCTGCGATTGGGCAACACTAGATTCTGAGACTTATTCGTTCGATGCCGAGGCGATGCCGTGCAGTTCTGGATGCCCAAGGTGGTCACACGTGGTATTGACTTCAGCGCCACCACACGTCTCCATGTGACCCTCAAACTGACTTTCCTCGAGTTGGTGCCAAAGACGGATAAGTTTGCATTCCCAGTGTGCAATTTCCTTGACTCATAAAGCCTACAAGATGTTTCAAAATAAACATAAAAATACAGTTGAAATTCCTATATGCGTTTCTTTTTTGGGAGAGTATATTTAGGTAAGAGCAAATTCCGACGCGTATTTGAGTCTTTGTATTTGCTCTGTAGTCTCCCGGAAGAAAGGTTTTGCGTTGTTCACTGTACAATTTCCATACTAAATGCTTTCAGTTAAAATCGATGACACTTTGATCAGTACCTACATGACCCTTTTGTTCAGTGCCAGTCACTCAGTGGTATCAGTAATGCAGCCGTCACAGAGGGTGGCCACGCGGTTTCCAAACACCGTATTTAACCGTTACCTTAGCAGAAAGAAACTCATCAAGAAACCGGATGTTCTGTTTCTGTTCACGGGAAGATAATTAAATCAGTAGATGGGAGAACAGTCATGTTGGTGTGTTTGTATAAAAATGCCATTAATGGGGTTATTAATGATACCGATTATGAGGCCACCGCGGAGGGGATGCTGAGCTCCTTACATCACGTTGGATCCCAACACGATGCGCATTACACAATGGTGTAAAAACCTAACTCTAAGCTTATTCTCGCGTTATATAACTCGAATCAGTAATATATACGGCAGCTAAAAGACACGCGGCCTGTTAAAGCAATGAACAGAGCGTCCCTTAGACCTAGTGATTACAAAGAAACACACCCTTCTGAGCAATAGTTAGGAAGCCTCCAAATGGTGTGATGTGCAATGGTTACACTAACCTTCCTGAATTTAGAATGTTTCGCTTTATTCCATTCTAAAGATAACGTAGCGCGTAACACCAGATGGTGTTCAACAGAAATAAAGTATATAGCTCTGAAGTAAGTAGTGTTACTAATTGTACATGTTAGGTCTTTTTGATAGCACGCCCATGTAGACACGCTCTGGATTTTGGGATCAGCGTTGTTACCTTTTGGTTTCCAAATACAAATAGTAAGTTGTTATGAGAGTGGTCATTGATTAAGTGATAGTTATTATGAGTCACAATGTTTAAAGTTTTGAGTGTGGGTTGTGGCTCACATCTCGCATCATATATGTTCAATGGCAATAGTATGTGTAGCGGTACGCCTTTTTGAGTTGCCTCTCTTGGCAATCTTGTTAATTTACGGCTTTCATCATGCCGTTTGTTCCACCGATTTCGTGAACAATCTGAGTGGATAATGATGCTGCCCAACTTTGCTAGAATACTCGAGAACTGTGTAAGAGCTATATAAAGGCTGGTTGTTGCGTTACACACACGGACTTTACATGACTGGAGTTATACACATCTGTCTGCCATCATCGAGCTGATATTTCTGCCTCCCGTCGTCAAGTCTGTCTGTCAACATTTCAAGACTGTGCTTGACTATTCAACTACTGTCATTGTAAACTACCTTCGATCTGCATAGCTGTTCTCGCCGTGAATGTCAAGACTCTGGTGAGTTAATATTTTATATTTGTGGCCCAATATTTTAGATTTGTGACTCAATTGCATTGTACTAGATATCTGTACTGCCATTCATTGTAGTTCGCTTATTGTTTGCTCAATATCTTATTGAATATTTTAGACTTGTCTGTTTTCAATTTTGCTGGTTCAAAGGGGACTCTTAAACCTTTTGTCACGGCAAATGTATTAACTAACTGTAACAGAATTCACCCAGAATTCATTGCAAAACCCACGAACAGCAAAGACATGATGTGGAATTAACACTAATGTGTTGTATTCTAAAATAATCTAACAAAATAAATTAATTTAACACATCAATGCACTTGAACAGGGTGGAAATATTAAACAATAGCAATAGTAAAAGCAATTCAGTGGTGGTAATATTCACCTACCAGGAACTGTAATAATCAAATATGTTGTTCATACAACCGCTCGTCTTGATGTAATGTCAGATGATAAAGAATTATGTGGTAGCTTTCTTCTGTCGGCTTAAAACCTTCCAGAATGTTCCATACCATGCCTAATAAATCTTTGCTGCTGTAGAAGCTGTCAGACCACTCTTGACTCCAAAAGTATTAAACACACCATGGCTTACACACAACAGTCAAATATCCCTTACAGCTAACTATTGTCAAAACACGATGATATGAACCGCTACTGAATCAGAAACAATGTAATACAATTACAACACTGACAACTAATTACGATGTACCAGCACAAAAGGTGCTGTTGACGAAACAGGTTGTGTAAAGTTGTGTTGAGACTTGAGGAGGATCTTTCCAACAGATTGTATAACATAGTTAACAATAGTTATGTAACTTCCCCTCTTCATCAATCTGATCATAGCACATCGGTGTTACCTCGGAATCACACTTTATTTGTGTCACGTGTTGAAACTGACATGCAATGTAAGTTTCTTTGAACGAAACAATGTGCTTAGGGGATGGTTTTAGGTCCAGTAGCGGAACATCCCAGTAGAGGTCATCAACACCAGTCTATGTGTCAATCTAATATTAAATATTACAATGCATCTATATTATACACCTCCGTGGTGTAGTGGTTAGAGCGTCCGCCCGGAGAGCGAAAGGTCGCGGGTTCGATCCCCGACCGCGTCATACCAAAAGACGTTAAAATATGGTACTTATTGATCCCTGCCTGGCGCTCCGCATTAATGGGTACAACAAGGACTGGTCGGCTCGGAGTCAGTATAATGTGAGAGTGGGGTATTCATGCTTCACTGTGGCATGGTATCTCAGTGGGCTAGCACTATAAAACCAGCTGGGCTGGGCTAGTACAAGCAGCCGCACATACACATACACACGCATGCACGTCGTCATATGAGCGAAATATTCTCAAGCACGACGTAAAACCCAATTTTACCTCACCTATATTATACACAGTAACAGTATTTGCTGTAACACATTATCAAACTGTACGACGACATAACTATCAAAGCAAAAGCAAAAGCATAAGTCAAAACTGGTGCAAATTATATGAATGGATCTCTGGAAATCCGTGAGTGAATGAATGAGTATGGGTTTACGTCGCTTTTAGCACTATTCCAGCAACATCACGTCGGGGGGACACCAGAAATGGACTTCACACATTGTACCCATGTGGGAATCGAGCCCGGGTCTTCAGCGTGACGAGCGGACGGTTTAATCACTTGGCTACCCCACCGCCCCGAGGACACCAAAGAGGAAAGCATATGTGGTCCTTCCGGTAGCAACAGAAACTCACACAATATGTCTCTTAGTGTTTGAGCGCCAGACGAGGTAACAACAAGTACTATCATTTAACTTCTCATGGTATGACGCGGTCAGGGGGTTCGAAACCACCAACATCCACATACGCCACACAGGCGTCCAGTCAAACAAAGAGCCATGGTATAAACACACCTACATGTAGCAGTATTGTTTTAGTACTTCCAGTATTATGAAATCGCTTCCGGTTGAAAGTCGCAAACTTTTTCTGCAAAGAGAATTCAGTGTTGATATGTGTTTGGTAATGTCGTCCATGTCATCGATACTCAATGAAGTGTTTTTAGTTCTCAATAGACTTGGAATTTCAACCTTCGAATCTGTTCCTCAGACGGTGGCAGTGACACAGTCATGGTTTTGAATATTGACCTTATTGCAATAAACGCGTATACGACATTTATCTTAAACAACCAAATATCCGGGAAATAACACAAGGTAGGCCTCAAAGCGGCGACATTGGAAACCAAACTGAAGGATTATAACGTTAGCAACGCTTTTTTAAGCAAATAGGAGCGACAGAACCTTTAAGTTAAGCATAAGAAACATATAGTTTAAGTTACATTGCACTGTCTTAAATGCATTGGTTCATGAACTACTATTAAATAGTGATGACAATAAGTATTCCTAAAAAGGTGATCGTATCCTGCCTCATCGGTGGCCCCCGATGCAAAACATGCAAATGCAAGTGTATGCTTCGCCTGTCAAAACAGGGGAATATATGGTACATCGCATCGTTAGCAATTGCATCGGGAAACATATATTGTTTCTCCCTTGCGGAGAATTTGGAAATGTCTTCCATACGTCATTTTGAAGGCTTAACCTTTAACTTATATCATTTACATTCATGCAACGAAGGCCAAAATCTTCGTGGAAGAGTATTTTCGAATCTATAGGTCAGGGGTTCGATTACGATAAGGTTTATATTGTTCTATGGTATATGAGTATCAAGCCAGAAACTTCAAATGCATTAAAGAGTATACGCTGTAACAGTAATCAGCAAAAACAGCACAGGCAGACGGATGAGTGGTTAAAGTCTTCGGACGTCAAACAGAAAACCCATGTCCCAGTTCCAGCATGGCTATAAAGTAAATTGCACGCACAAATACACCGCCGTGTAAGTCCAATTATCTTGAACGGGACGATGAACTCCATTTCAACTCAATTTCCTCCATAAACTGCTGCTCAACGAGACATCATGCCATGATGCTCACGGATGACATTTGAATGTAATGTACAATCCCAACAAACCGTGAACATGGGATATGAACTTCTGGAAACGCAAGTAAAATCTGTCAAGTAATACGTGTTATATTTGGGATTACACTTTCTCAGTAAAGTACAAATTCTAGTACTATTGTTTGGTTGAGTCCCGTCTGTTATTCGAACCCACACTCTCAGGAGGCAGGCACCTAACTCACTCAGCCATCGCGTCTTCCACAAAAATGGAAATAGGACAGCTGGTAGTCTAGATCACGGACTTTGTCTACCCCTCGTGGGACAATTGTAAATTGGCACGTCTCCCACGGCAGAAGCTATGAACCCGTACGCAATGCCATTTAGAAAGTGATCAAATGTTACACATGTTATATTTGGGATTACACTTTCTCAGAAGAGTGCAGATTATAGTACGGTTCCTGGGTCCCGGTACTGAGAAAGTGTTATCCCAAATAGAACATTTGACACCTTTCCAAACGTCATTGTTTAGTCCTGCAATCTCCCAGGCTTGCTTATCCAAGGGACGCAACTCGTGTGCGTTTCATATCTTTATTTCAGGGGGGCACTTTATGTTATGGAAGCAAAGAAAACATGCCCATCATTTACTTGTAAACCTATATATTTATTTCATAGATATTATATAAACTGTAGAAAATGATGACAAATAAGTGTAGCAATACATGTAGCAAACAATCACTTCACCACATTCAATTCACGTCACCTCAATCCAGGAATAAACAATTAGATATCAGATATATCATAATCTGTATCCTCTAGATGTCTTCTGGTACGCTAGAATAACTAAATATTGGTTTAAAATTTTAAAGATGCCGTGTGATAGATTGCCAATAAATTATTGTTGACGTTGTAATATACAAGTAAGCCATGGAGCTAAAAATTAGGTTTGTAATGTTAAATGGTTGCTAAATGAATGTGGATATAGTTATTTATGGAATAAACATAAAGAATTGTTGTCCATAAGTCAAACCCTTAAAGATTATGTACTTTCAAACATATCTTCCTTTTGTAGATGTCTAGCAAATGTAATTGCTATAAGCTATTCAAATATCATACATACACAGAAACCTATCTTTTAATGTCAATGACATTTTCTATGCAAATCCCAGTATCCACAAATTTGTCTCTCTATTAGGTTCAGTTAACATTGATGTTATACGAAATCTGTCGGTAAATATTCATCACGCCCTCAGTTAGAATTTGGTTTATTTTGTATGCAGCCTCTTCCTAAATATTGCAAGCCATGGTCCTGTGGCCACACAGTCTTTGGCTATAAACTATCTATTTCTGTAACTCGGTGGATGAAAAAAAGACCAAGGGCGATAATTTGGAAAGAACTTGGGTTTGGAACTTCCGCCGAGCATGTGACTAATTTGCGCACTAACACTCGGTATTGAGAATAAACACAATATTTAATGTTAAATATTATGGATAATGAATTAATAACAATGATAGCAACATTTTTAGTAAATCATTTACAAGTGAATAACGATAATGTGTATTTGTAATTATATATGACATCTAGGAAATTAAATCTTCTCCCTGGTACCGCGTGTATACAAGCACATGTAATAACTACGATATAATGAACTCTCAATATATTCAGATACTCTAATCAGTAATACTGCACAAACGGTGGGACTATTTTATGTACTATGTTTCATGCTCTGCCTCCCAATGTTTATCTATTTTACAAATATTTATTTGTCAAAAGGAGCACTTAAAAGAGCACTTTAAAGGAGCACTTATACAGCTGGTTGCCCAAACAGACATAATATATTTTTCTCTCAGTAAGTTACATAATTAACATAATTCCAGATGATACAATCATATCCCGTGTCTACTTATTGTACTGTATGAAGACAATTTGCCTTATTGATCAACTTGAAACTTTTTCTAAATCAGCTGATTGCCGAGTTTTTTTTGTTTTTTTTCCACATTTTTTTATTCACATCAGTAGGTACATTCACTCTATACAAAAGTCACACAGGTTGACAGGTGACATATCTTGTTACAATCGTTTTATACGAATATCATCCAAACAAAGTTGTATAATTGCGGATCGTCTAAGCTTGAGCAATTAGGTAAGTCGGTGTTATGAGTAATATTACTTGTTTGCTCCTGGGTTCATTTGGTTCGTTTTCATAATAGCACCGTATCCTTCTGGGTAACCAAGAGGTAGAAACATTCATACATTATTGTACAGATGTCATGCCTAATACAAGCTTGTACATGTTGACAGTTCACAACACATCAGTCTTCAAACATGAGTAGATACATTCAAGTATTACTGCGCAAGATCATAGATTGTATACATTGAAGAGTCATAACACATCAGACCATGTTGTGTAATGGGAGCCCGTTTACTGCACATTCGTCTGGCGCTGATTGCCGAGTTTCCAGTATGGTGTTGGTGTTGAGACTCGGCCTGAAACGATAAGAACACAGAACAACCATATTAGGTTATCTGCCTGATCTCTTATAAAGGTTTATGGGTGACTAAGTCGTCATTGGCGCTGTAATTCGTGCAGAGTTTCACTCCTTGTTCACGCCAGAATTCCATGATTACGGGGTTGCCAGTATTTGAGGGTTGTGACAGAAGTGTGACACGTCTGA
This sequence comes from Haliotis rubra, assembly GCF_003918875.1. NCBI lineage: Eukaryota > Metazoa > Mollusca > Gastropoda > Lepetellida > Haliotidae > Haliotis > Haliotis rubra. The sequence goes on from NW_025767441.1 coordinate 200,404, forward strand.
GTGAGTGAGTGAGTGAGTGAATGAGTAAGTAAGTGAGTTATTTTTAAGCCGCACTCAGCAATTATCCAGCTATATGTCTTCCGCCTGTAAATAATCGAGTCTGGACCAGACAATCCAGTCATCAACATCATGAGCATCGTTCAATACAAATGGGTTACGATGACATGTGTCAACCAAGTCAACGAGCCTGACTACCCGATCCCGTTAGTCGCCTCTTACGACAGGCACGGCTTACTGAAGATCAGTTCTAACCAGGATCTTCACGGGTGTGAAACGTCTGAGACCTGCGTCAGTTCGGCCTTACTGCAACATTGAGTTGCCACGGTCAGATACAACCGGATTAATGTTTAAATAAACGTTTAAGCAAACTTTCGAGGATCAAACTGACGTGGCTTCATTTGGTTCAACATGGACTAAAGAAATGAGATCCAGTGAAACATCTCCAGTCCTGAGAGTACCAATGCGAAGGGCTTTATTCAGGTTAATGAGAATTGATTACGGATCAAAAACAATTTGCTATCAAAGCAGCCGTTCCAGACAGTAAACGCAGTGATGTTAGCGACTGTTTTATTATGTTCTGGTTCACTGTTCTTCTTGTATATACTTATACTTACGGTAACACCAGCTGCCGTTGAGTCTGAATCCACTACAACATGTTTTCACTTGCCTGTAACATGTATTCAGTCTGTACCTGAAACACAAGTAATTCGCACTCGTACAACATTGTCGTCAGTGAAACGGGGACTCCGTTCTTAGATGCAATTTACACACTATTTTAGTGTTAAATACCCTGTACGTTTGCTCTTTTAGTATTAGAGAGAGAGAGAGAGAGAGAGAGAGAGAGAGAGAGAGAGAGAGAGAGAGAGAGAGAGAGAGAGAGGGAGAGAGAGGGGCAGGCGGAATCTCAAGGAGACAGACATATGTAACTTACCGTGAGCATCGCCCCCATCCCCAGAATCCACAGCTGGTAGTGTATCGGCCTCTACACGTGTATGTCTGTGTGTCCAGACATGCCGGGCCGGAGCTGCTTGTAGGGGATGAACATCCGCCACATGGTTCTGAAAGAGAGGATCGTTGCTGATACAAAAAGTTAACCTTACAGTTATCGCCCCTATATCACCGTGGATACTCGGACATAACTCACAATGCTCACTTGCTTGAAAACGATGTTAGAACCAACACCGAAAACGTCGCTCTGACAGTAAGAAATTCATCGATGCATTGTTATCATTTGCTACAACTTCTAAATGCCTCTCAAAGAAGATAGAATGTCCAAAATTGTAAGAGATATAATATTCCTATAATACTGACTGACTGAGTTTGGTTTTACGCCGCTTTAGCAATATTCCAGCAATATCACGGCGGGGGACACCAGAAATGGGCTTTACACATTGTACCCATGTGGGGATTCGAACCCGGGTCTTCAGCGTGACGAGCCAACGCTTTAACCATTAGGCCACCTCACCGCCCCCCATCCTATAATAGCATATGTAGTATAATTATCATAATTATGAGAAGCAACTATGAGAAAGTATAAAATAAGTCAGAAGATGGTCAACGATCTTGATGCTCGAAAGGGTAAGATTTCAAGTATAAGATGTTGGATTAGGTGTGTTACTCTCAGTAATTGTCAGTGTTCCAACACTCAACCAGGAACTCTACGTATGTGCGTACAAATGGCGATTTCAGGGAGTCTGTCCCAATCCTCTATCGGAAATGGCATTTTATGGATGTTTTCGTACACACGCACGCACGCACGCACGCACACACGCACGCACGCAGTGTGGCATATTGTTAACATACTGGCATTTACGAGTAGTGGGGAGAGCTGGTGTTTGGTTTTATGCTACTTGATTAGTGTCTCAAATATATTACTGCTTATCAGCTTTTCCTGGATAAAACTCAAGTACCGACAGTAGAATTACAAACCAATCTTGTATTCCAGAGAGAAGCCATCTCGCCTGTACCCTGCATCTGTCCTCATTAGTATCAGCATCTCACTTCCATGGGACTTGAAATACCTTGTGGGTGTCGAATAACAGCAGTACCTGTAACAGGAAAGTATAGTGAATTTTCGAAATTCTTCAGAATATCACGAGAAGTCTGTGTGTTGTTATAAATGTAGAAATATCAAACCTTGGTCCTGCTCTGGCAAGATCAGTGTGTCTCACTTCCACATACTCCTGGCAGGTCCTGTGGCAGGGGAAGGAGAACTTTCCTTGAACCTCATCATGATTCTCTTTGAACTTCCGTGAACCTGAAATGGAATGTCATAGTTGATTCTTAGACTAAGAAAAACATGGATAGCTACGTTTCAGTCACACCATAGAGTTAAATAATTAATGGTAAAAAATAATCGAAATGTAGTTTAGATAGGCGAAACTAACGAAATATCTAAACTTCCGATTCTGTAGTAGTAGTGCAGTCAGCCTGAGGATGGAAAGCAGTTTTGCAATATGCATTATTCAATATCAATTTCCGTTACTCCTTTATATATAGAGATGCATATATGTTGTACTTGGAACAAGGAAAACATGTTTTCTAACATCATTTAAGTGTTAATGAAGGGAAATTACAGGTGTAAATTACGCACTGGACAAAACATCAATCAATTCATGATGACAAACATTCTAAAAATTCAAATGTTTGAGAGGCATTCTAGAAGTTGTAAGTAATAGGAATGACAAGCCTTTATGGATGATCAACTTCTTGATTGTGCAATAGCATGAAAACGGAATAAGTATATCTCTACCGAAACGTCGCTATTGAACAATAAGGAAGTTGATCATCCATAGAGACTTGTTATTCCTATTATAAAAAAATCACCTACTTTTATTCTCCATGTGCATTCGGAATTTTTTGGATACGTTGTCACTCCATAGTTTGGAGACTTAAGTGTCTGCCATTGTGAAGACGCATAAAGATATTTATTTCCACACGAAGCTGAAACAGAAATGAATTGTAGATCTATATGACCTTACGTAACGTGACAAAGGGATATACATAACACAGCTGTCTAGCACCTGTATCTTGGAGACTTGAAAATACTTAAATCCGCACCAGACACAATACAAACTGAAAGCATGAAAAACTATCACCGCCACGACAATAAAGATCCGGGTTAGAATTGATCTACAGTAACCGATGCTTGTCGTGAAAGGTGACTACCGGGATCGGGTGGTCAGGCTCGCTGACTTGGTTGACACATGTTATCGTATCCCACTTGCGAGGATTGGTGCTCATGCTGTCTGGTCCAGACCCGATTATTTACAGACCGCCTCCATATAGCTGGAATACTACTGAGTGCGGCATTAAACAACAACCAAACTTAACCAAAACAATAAAATCAGCTGAATCAAAATCTTACAGACATATTGCCATATACTCTTATAACGATCACTTGGCGTCACAGTCAACTTTAGTTTATAAGACTGTCAAAAACTGTTCTGGTTAAGTTTTGCTTAAGCAATTATTTTTCCTTATTACATTTGTGATCTAGCTGCCCACTATCTACAGCTATAAACGTTACGTGTAACTGAATATATAAGGTTACCTCCCTTCCCTGGTTTCACAGATGTGCAGCATGTCCCACTAAGTCCATCTGGGCACTTGCATCGGTTGCAGTTATTTGGATCTCTGTAACCTTCATGACTGCATGCCCGCCATAACAATCCCCTAGAGCCACAGGTCGCTGTTTAAGTAAAGGTAGACTTTACAGGTAACGTGTTGCAGTACCATTTTGAATATAACAGTAATGTTGATTAATTAAGAAACGTGACCTTGTCATTCCATTCACAAATATTGTTCCCTATTATACTCTACTGCTCACTGATTACATGAGTCCATGCAAACACCTTTTTATTACAACTGTATTCTAACCCATGCGCACAAGTAAAGAGAGACGTTGGTGACATCCTATATATTACTTAATCTGGCAAAAAAGAACCCGGGAAACTACACAAGATATAGTTTCAGCTGAGGCTGTATAATACCGTTTTGACATACCTTGGCAATAAATCAGATTCGCAAGTTTGACATCGTAGAAAGAAAGTCCGCTCCCGGTTCCCAAAGTCCTTTCCATATCGCTTTCCTTTGCTGTGATTGTTGGTTTGTTGTTCTTGCTGAATGCCTAGACAGTAACATGATAGAATGGAAATACACGCAAATTACATTTACAAAAAACAGAACAGGCATCTTTATAATGAATGTTATTATCTTATGAGACACAGTGTTTGCTCAGAATGATTTTGAACACAATATATTTTCTCTGAGGAATGTACATACATGCATACATACATACACACACATACATACATACACACACACATACACATACATGCATGCATGCATACATGCACGCACGCACACACACACACACACACACACATACATACATACATACATACATACATACATACATACATACATACATACATACATACACATACATACATACATACATACATACATACATACATACATACATACATATGCATGCATACATACATACATACATACATACATACATACATACATACATACATACATACATACATACATACATACATACATACATACATACATACATACATACATACATACATACATACATACATACATACATACATACATACATACATACATACATACATACATACATACATACATACATGATTCTTCATTTACCTTCATATAATGTGAATCAACATGAATACCTTTGTACTGTAGTGCATAACGGACGAATAGTCGTAGGGTATTCCTATCGATCGAGTATTTTTCCAGGATTCCCTGCCGAAGGCGTGGCTTCTGCCGGCCTTGATGTTTTCAAAGTAAACTGTGACGTATTTGTCTCGGTCTGGCCTTTCATGTTCGTGCCAGAACCCCAACGCGTGACCTATCTCGTGGGTCACAATGCCTCTCTGTGTGTGAAGAACATAAATACGATTATTTTTCATCAACTGGTGCAGTAGGTAAAATGCTCACATCATGATTTGGTATTATTGAGTGAGAAACGTATGAGGTCAGCAAGGTATAGATAATGATGCTAAACTTACTGTCCCACAGCCTGTACCAATTGATATTGTTTGGCCATTTCCGTGTCTGCCAATATAGGAATTGCAACTGGAATGAGAAAAAAATGAACAGTTGTTTACGAACCAGCTGAGTGTTTCAACCGTCCGTGGAATGATGTACTGTTAGAAGCGAGAAAATTGTAAAAAATGAAACATTTTGTATAGAAGTTTGTACGAGGTTCCAGCAGTTGGGAAATATATGTTTGTGCACAAACATTTTTTCTATAAAAATTCTGAAAAAGAGTAAAGTATCTCTCTCTATATACATAAACTATTGCTTATTGTGCGTAATAATGTCTTTGAGAAATAAAATGCTCCTAATTAGGACGACAACAGATGCTTTTGATTCGTCTCATGGTCTAGTAGAAAACACGTTTATACGGGAGCAGGAGGTCGTCATACTAAAACACGATGAATATGGTACTTGTTGACATTATGTTGTCGCAGATTTAGTATAACCGTTTGAGTGTTAAAGTGATCAGAAAAATATGAATCTGTCATTTATCTTGAATAGTCCACACATACATACACACGCACGCACACTCACACAGTACCGAGATGATTCTGTGAAAGAATCCATCACTTAACATACCCTTTCTTCTTCCTGAATATTAGATGTGGACCATTATATGATATGAATTGGACAAAATTTAAACACGTCTCTTCCTCCCAGTGACGGATGGCAGCTCGGATGGCATTCTTTCCAGATACATCTGAAAACATATGGAATTCATTTCGAAAGCAAGGATATAAAGTTATATCTAAGATTAGTACGGAATTACATTGGACACACTGCAACCTATTGTTATCAACACTCATAATTGACACTAAACAAAACAAATGCATTGTAGGGAGATTCATAATTTTCTGCGGTATTTACATGAATCGAAATCTGAGCTGATGATGTATGGAATGGTTGTGGACCACTGTCGGCTTAGCGTGGTCTTCCGCTTGCGTCTTGTACTGTTAAAACCACTTTCATAAGGGTTTTGTGAAAGGCCAAGGTCGCGTGTTTCTTGATTCATGTCCCTGTCCATTTCGTCCACATCCTCTTTGGTGAACACAATGTCGTCCTCAGCGTCAAAGATGTCTTCCAATGCTAAAGTTTTCTAAAAATGAATTACAATGATTGTTTCAGTTTTCAAACTGCCCTACTTTTAAATCAGAATGATTAGAAGAAGTGTATGTTCATGTAGTAGTCATGACATAGCCACTATAATATATATAACTGAATTGCAGCTAACCGTGACATGAAAACTATATGTCGTGGATGATATAAATGTACTTCACAAGTCCCAATAATGTATATTTTCTATTTGATCGAATGATTATATTATGATATCAACCTGTATAGAACATATCTATTTACACAAAATCTCAAATTTAGACCAAGGGTCCATGGTTTAATGTGTGGAGTTAAAGGCCTTTGTATTTATCGGAAGGATTGTTTTACCAATGTCTTATTGAGTCTGTCTGCAATCTTCTTTTCTATGCCTGCCAACTTAGCTGCGATGTACATTTTATCCGGCAGACTGTCATCCCCCAATATGCTTTGAAGTGACATCTGAAATATTGGCAAAATGATAAAGCAGACACCATTTGTTGTAGATATTTTGACGATGTACAATGAACGTTTGCTACACATCAAATCATGAATTACATGTTGGATACATGCAATCATTTAATGTTTATGTTTTCGGGTGAGAGGGCCATGCTTTCGAACAACATAAAGTACGGCGCCTTGGTTGCGTCCCTCAGCCTTATCAGCTTGTCTCTCCACTCGAATGGGTTTTACAGTGAGTGAGTTTAGTTTTACGCCGCATTCGGCAATATTCCAGCTGTATGACGGAGGTCTGTAAATAATGGATTCTGACCAGACAATCCAGTGATCAACAGCATGAGCATCGATCTACGCAACTGGGATACGATGACATGTGTCAACCAAGTCAGCGAGCCTGACCACCCGATTCCTTTAGTCGCCTCGCACGACAAACAAGGGTTACTGAAGATCAGTTCTAACCCTTATCTTCACCGATTGTTAAAAAGAACGCAGATGATAATGTTAGCATCAATCTAAACATGTTTTCAGTCATCGTTGCTTCTTGAAGCTAAGTTTTCAAATTTGTTATCAAAATATTTTATGTCCTAAAAGAGGCATTTGTCCTCAAACTGACCACCTCATGCTGTTAAGCGCCTCTTACGACAAGCATGGGTTACTGAAGATCAATTTTAACCCGGATCTTCACGGGTCTAATGGGTTTTACAGATGTGCATATACAAGGTGTGAATGCCATCGTGTTTTTTCTCACTGACAGTCACTGATATCTATGGACCCCAAACAGTTAATCACTTTTGATTATTTCGTTAAAAATATTCAAAAGTAATAATGAGAACATTACAATAGTTATAAAATAGCATATTAGTTGCACAAGGTGACAATACTGCCAAACGTGTAAGTCCAGAAACTCACCGCGTTGGATTCATCAACTGTGAATGCAGACAGGTTGATCGTCTGGTTGGCAAGTGTGAGTTGAACGCTGTCAGTGGCTTCCAGTAGAGTCGAGAAGTTGAACGTTTTTCCCAGAAGTTTGCTAACATCAAAACCCATCGTCGTTGACACAACGGTCGTTTCATCTTTGGTTCTCGATGTTGACGTGGATGTTTTCTCATCTTCAGAAGTAGGTTTCCCCGTTAAAGACTTGATGGCTTGCTCATCTTCAGCTTCAGAAGTAGGTTTCCCCGTTGAAGGCTTGATGGCTATCTCATCTTCAGCTTCAGAAGTAGGTTTCCCCGTTGAAGGCTTGAGGTCTGTCTCATCTTCAGCTTCAGAAGTAGGTTTCCCCGTTGAAGGCTTGAGGTCTGTCTCATCTTCAGCTTCAGAAGTAGGTTTCCCCGTTGAAGGCTTGAGGTCTGTCTCATCTTCAGAAATAGTATTCTCTACTGATGACATGATGGTTGTGGTACCCCCAGGAGCGTTGCTGCTGTTGTAACCGCGTACATTGTTCCTGGCTTCTCCAGTTGCTGGAACATACGTCAGGAAAACTAAGAAGAGCAGTTTTAGAGAAAACACCTCCATTGCTAAAGATCTAGCTGTCCCTGGAGCGATACCTGTACATCAGCTACATTTATATATACTCCCAGACCAGGATGATTATGTTTGACGTTCACTAATGGTCCAATGGTGATCGCTGGACATTGAAAGAGACTCATTGAAAGGACAAAACCCCTTATAAAGTATACACTACCATGCATGGATAATCAGTTAGCTATTTTTCTCGATGTAGGATTAATTTCAAATGCAACTTCCTGATTCGTGATAAAACGGGTTCGGGTTGAATAAATCTACAGTGGTCATATATACATCTGATGGTAGTGGATGAATCATTCGTTGGAATAGTTTTTAAAGTGGCCGAGGTTCATTTAGTACCTCTTGGTTATGTGGCTCTAGCATGTTCTGAGTAGAAACGGGAGTAGCAGTGTGGTGTGTCGTGACGTGCCCTCTGTCAGTTATAACTTGTGATGAGAAGCATGTTGAGTATCTCAAATAGCAACTCTGACGTATTATAGTAGCAAAAATCTTGACATGTACACAGAACAATGTGTGCAACAAAACACAAAAGGACTCCCAACACCTTTTGAAAACATAAGCTAGACGGTTGTGCAGTTTGTGCAACATTCCGCCACAACGTGTGATTTGAATACACAATAAAGTGGCCATCTGTAACATACACTTTATCGGTAAAGCGAAAGTTTTAGTACTAGAAAGTAAAATTCCAAACATATAATTATGAAAACATGTTACACCACATGCGGTGCTATACTCTGTGGATGTTCTGGTGGCAATGAGTACAGCCGTGATTTACGGCAAAGAGACTTACGGGTCCGGGTGAGTTCACCGGCATTTGCAATATGGGATTCGGTCGGCGTAAGGGCTCACCTGATGCATACAAATAAATGCCACTTTGGCACGTACGCAGGCAAGCACGTATGCAAGCACGATCCTTAATAGCAAAAAAACCGACTTTCTATAAACTCAAAGAAAGTATTTGATACAATTGGAATTGATAATTATAATGTGGATTCTTAAAAATGCAAATGATCAGCTTGAATTATTACCATCTTACAACAGGATTATCCCACATGACGAAACAAACGGCCGTCTTTATTCCTTGATGATGAAAAAGTGGTGAGCATAGATCTGGTTACATCTTTTTGAAGATGTTCATTTCAATGTGTCAAAATGTTATAGATATGTCATCTGAATATTTTTATTGAGAAAAGACTGCGTGAAATGTTTGACCTACGCACTGAGGGTGAAGATGCAACAAGGTGCAAAGCGACTATTTTATACGTATTTTCAACCTTCAAAGGAACTATTCACAAGCAGTATAGGAACAGATCATTTTTCCGTCACACCTAATATGGATGAATATGGTATGTCTGGACACCAATAACAGTTTCTAAACTTGTTCCTTCATCGGGTGAAATTCCAACGTGTCATGTCGTCTTCGAACTTGGGATGGAGATACATACTCCCGCGTTCTAAAGCAGAGCAAAAAAACAGAGTTACATCCCTTTGAAGTTCACAAATCCGCTTGCCGATAGTTCTGTTCAATGGTTTGGTGTGTGAGGACCTGTACTGTTCAGTCTAATAGTATTTATACCAGTTTTTCTTCCTTTTGTCCCACACACCGTAACTGAAACACTGTTACAAGCAGAGCTAGTTACTATTGAAAACTGTTCGTCAATCAACCCTGTCAAAACTGACTCGCGGTGACTGAAACGGACGGATACGGTGTACTATACTGCAAACAACTCTAAAAATACGTCATTTGATGGCCTGCAGTTACTCAAGACTGCGCACACGCGTCTCAACTCTAAAGAAAAGACACTGTCTTTTTTCAAATACAACATTTCTTAACTGGCGATTATGTTCCTCTATTTTTGGTGGCTTCACGATGGCTAAGTGGGCTAGATCGCTGACTTTGTGTGCAGGCAATTAAATGCCTTACTCTGATAGTGCGGGTTCGAATCAAGGATGGGATTACTAGAATCTGTTCTTTACTGAGAAAGCATAAAGAAGTATCTATATATTAGCCCCAAACCTCAACTCACAATAGCCAGCGACACAGCTTAGCTTGGACCCACAATGTTGAATCTGACGTGAAGCTGAACAAAATTAAAATGATTGCATAAATCAAATCCTATTTATTGGTTTATGACATTTTGTATTGACATTTTGAATATATTCATCATTTTACGAACAACGAAAAACTATGTAACTACCTATTTCAGTTATGTTGTGCTATATTTAAATAATTTTTTGTGTCTAAACGCAGAATATAACCGATTAGGTGGGAACATTTAGCCCAGCTCGAGGATTTCTATTTTACGAAAGTCAGCTATAACCGCTGTGTATGGTCAAACAAGGTATGTTTTGCCCTTAACAAATTCTAGACATTCTCAGGAGTCAACATCTTCTACCTATAATAGCCCAGAGCAAAACTATAGTTTATTACATTATAAGTTGTCGATATAAATGTTCCAAACAGGATGTAAGACTGTGTTCGAATGTTAGCAAAACGTCACATTCTTCACATCAACAGAAAAACATGAATAGGGTAGACACACAAAGATCTGTTTGTGTGTCCCTGTCTTAAGACGATCGAGTACTTAGGTCGCAGTATAATGACGGCTCAAAGGCCTTTTCACATTGTGCAGCTGGCATGTGACTTCCCTGTACTTCCTGAAAACCCAAGTATTGTGAGTAACAGTGTAGAAGGTATTCGTTGTTCATACCCTGGGAACATGTTGAGTAGCAAGAGCAATCCAAAATTACTGTTTCAGTTAACGCAGCTGTTCAATCAAACCGAGTTCCTAAAACACCCCACCATCACAATAGCTGTGGTTTGACTCGCGACATATGTATACCTTTCCAGGTTCATTCCGTGATACATCAGGAATCTTGTTATTAAGAGCGTAGCACATGCATACTGAATAAAACATTTTACTGACTCATAAGGAACTAGGCAGTATGATCTTGTATCAAGTCAGGAAAATGCCTCATTGGAATTGCAGGGCAAGGACCCAACGGCTTCAAGTGCATTTGTTTAACTTTGACTGATGTATTTTATATAAGATATTGATCGATATTTGATAATTAGCACGAGTGGGCGACGGGGCAAGTGGTCGGTAGCTGGGCAATAGTGACTAGGTGCGCCTTACAATCAGTTGTGCCTCTTAGGCGTGTACACATCGTTACTATGTTGAATACCATGACCAGTATACACATAATCTCAGGTTTTCACATACGGTGTAATGTATGACATATAAACCTGATATATTGATCTCATCTAGAGCTTTCCAGGATACGAGGTTGGTTCTTGTGTCTTGATCTCTTCTGTGTGGACTGCTAGTCATTCCCAACTTCCATCACCGCCTTATTTTTACACCATTTCAGGTTTTCCTCCCACCCTATTGCTGGTCAGTCAATCAATTCTTCACGGGCAACATTTACTGTGTATCCTTGAAATACTACCATAAGAGGCAAAGACAAGAAGTAGAAGCCCTCACCACATGTTTGTAACGGTTTGTCAACGTACAAAATTTAAATTTAAAACAGTATATATACACAAGCTTACTGACTATTTAAGTTGGCCATACTAGGCTGGGGGTTCCCAATATGTCGTCCTCCAACATCACAGAGAAAGAATATTGATAACAACGACGTAAAACCTGCTCAACCACTTCTGTCGTTATAACAAGGTACAGAGCTACCATACAACTTTATCATTTCATAACTTCACTATCTTCTAAAATTTCAAAGAACGTCTTAAAACTATCATTTACATCGTGTTTCTAGATGTTTCATGGGCATTTAGAAGTTGGAAGGTAACATAACAACGTATGGTATGGATTTACTACTTCTTTATTATTTACAGCACGACTTGTCTGGGCTACTTCTTGCGCATCACCGGAGTAAAACGTTTTATCTCCCTGATAAATGAAGAAATGAACAAGAGTAGCTAAGAACAGCACAAATGAGCCACAACACAAGTCAGATCAGAAGGTCAGTAGCGAGTATGTACATGTCCACCATGTGCATTAATGCAGGCCTGTCAGCTCCGCCTCATTGAAGGCTCAAAACCTGGAGGTTTTATCAGCCTGACAGCAGCTACGTTGGATGATTCGGTTGCCGGCTGGAACCTGTATCCATCAGTCGTTACTGACTGGCGACAAGCACGGCGACAGCCTATAACTGTTTGTTTTGCTGAACACTTCGCCATAAGTTCCAAACGGTGTTTCTATGAACGTTGAATCGAGGAGTAACGTCACGCTGCGAGGTACTATACTGATGCATACCGAAAGTTCTCCATCTGCTATTTTCCCCAAGTTGTCACATGTCGATCTTGCTCCAGAACAGAGGCGTTTTTGCCTGACTTCTTCTTTTTATAAGACTGCATCATGTGGAAATGATAAACGTCAGCTTGTCTGACCTTTTAATGTTAACAGTGCTTGCCATTTTTCTCGAAAATGTCCCTCTTCTTGCAAGTGTTTTGCTTGGTTGCGTTTGTTAGACTGTTTCAAGTGATTGTCGCATTGTCATTGAATAGCATCTTGTGTATTTTAAATCAAATCGCAATACCGCCGCCATATAGCTGGAATATTGCTGAGTGCGGCGTAAAACTAAACTCACTCGCTTACTTGCTCAAATCGCAATACAGATGCATTCAAGCATAGTTAGGTGTGAGACGGGATCGTTTGGGTACATTCAGGGTCAGCATGTACTTCCTTGTTCTTGGATGTCATCGCGTCCCACGAAAAAAATAGGTTGTAAGAATATGATTGACGGCTTATACCACTGTGAATACCTGAGTGAGTGATCATGTATAATACTCAACTAGATATAAAAATTACAGTATTCACTGCATGTAAAACCAGCACCCATTCAATGTTGTAAGGTGATTGAGGACAGTGCGGTACTTCCCCTCAGTAATACCACAACGCAGAACAAGACAAAGGCCGACGCAGGCGTTATACAAAATGGATACAATACTAATATCAATCCATTTATCATGCGCCAAAACAATCTGATTATTATTACCCCGGATAACCCAAGCTGCCTGTGAGGCGCTAGAAGGTAAGTGGTTACATGACTAATCCCACATGGTACCCATTTTCTGGGTGAGTAGAGGCAATTTCGAACAAAACACTTGTCTAAGGTGACAGCACGTCTCATGTGCTTCGTTGTGGGGCAGGACTGAAGTCCTACAAATTCTCAGGAGTCAAGCTGCCACACACGGTCTCCCTTAAAAGACTCTCTGCGCCCAACGTTGCTTAACTTCACCTGATTGTGACCTGAGCTCTATGCACAGGACCACACGCCACCCCAACCGTATCAACTAAGATTGAGAGAGACTGTTCTGTATACTGCGGTATTAGGAGTTTCAGGCGGCGATATCTGCGACATGCAGTTCGTTGCATAATAACTGTCTACGTGTGAAATCGGTGTTAACGTTTTACATGGTCAGACAAAGTGACACGTATCTGCTAATTTCAATAGGCAAATTTCCTATCAAAATGACATTACCCAAAGACAATATTAGTAATACTATGTACTTGAGGGACTGTGTACAGGACGTGTACCATTTGTCAAAACAAAATACGAATATTTCTGGTGTGCAGAAATCGTGAATCTCCACTTCAACTTTGAGGAACAGAGCCTAAACATTCTTTCCCACAGTGAAGAATGTCGCCGATAGAACAGTTCGAAGTCTTCTCTTAGTTTCACGTCGATGGTTGACTGACGATTCGGTGTAAATATGAAATTCTAACATAGAATCAGAAGTTCTGCTGCCTTGACCGTGTGTTATCGAGGTACAGTACAACCAGAAATTATTGAGAATTTAAAGATTGTAATTTTTTTTTTTTCACTCATTACTCACGTATTAAATGTGAATATTAGCAGAACATAACTCCAGATTCAAAGACAGGTGAACAGTTAGTATTTTGTCAAATGCAGACTTCAATGCGGCGGGGCATACTACTGATCAAAGAAGTTAGAAAGTCGTGGTCTATGCTGTCCCAATATCGGACCACCTCTTCTTTCATTTCAGCAATATTTGTCAGATTTTTCTTATTGACACTTTCTTTCATAAGTCCCTAAACATTTTCTATTGGATTTAGGTCAGGGCCAAGCTTGGCCAATCTAATAATGTCATATTTTGGGTCCGAAACCAAGCTTTTGAATGCTTTGAACGATGTTTTGGGTCTTTGTCCTGCTGGAAAATCCAAAAATGTCCATAGAACACGTGAGCAGATGGATGTAAATGTCCCTCGAGAATATCTGTGTACCGCTCACTGTTCATATTCCCTTCAAATACACACAGGGGCGTTGCCCCTAACACAGATATGCCACCCCACATGTTAAATTTCGGACTGTACTTTGGGCGCTGATACAAAGGTTTTTCAGTGTGTTTGGTCCAGAAGTTCAGTGTATTAGGAAACAGCCACACAAACTTTCATCTGACCCACATTGTTTTGTCCAATCAATTACTCCAAAAGAGTTTGGAAAGGACGGGAACAAAGTATTGGTGTCTTTGGTGGCTTTGACCTTGTTTCCAGTATTTAGCTCAGAGCTCCAGGTTTTCTTTAAGCGAGATTTATACACGACCCAAAGTTTGTCTTGAATTTAGGCTGGTCTCGAACTTGCATTCCAAGATAGATGTAAGCCTGATCATCAACAAGATGCTCAATAACTCCTCACCCGTCTATTATTATTATCATAGCACCATTGACACATACACACCTTCACTTTTTTGTGTGAAAGAGAAGAATATTGGTTACATTGTTCATAGTTCTTTTATGTACTTTCTGTATTCTGTTTGCACTTGCACTCAATGATTAAACGTGGGCATATGATGGAGATGGCTATGTACACCACATTGAAAATACCGTTTTAGTGGTGGAAATAAATGATAATTGTATATAAAGGTGGTTCTTCCATGTGTTTTAGAAGTCTGAAATACCTGTATTTGTAACGACTGGAATAGTGATCTTGTGAAGTCAATGAAACAAGAATAACATCCCTGTTTCAGATTGCTGAGATAATCCGGACGAAGAGATTGTAATGCAATCCACGTTCGTATCCTCAGTTCGAGAATTGATGCTAAAAGTGACACTGTAACTCAAAGATTTCCAGCATCATCTTTTACAAAACGGAAATCTCCACAATCGACAAAATTATCAAGTTTTAGAAGGTGTACAATTCTAGTGGAACCTCCATAAAATTTGGCAGAACAACATGTATGTCATTATATTCTACATTATATTTTGGATTTACTAAACACAAGTCTGAAATAGCTGTATATACGAGGGGTGTCTCAAAAGTTTCCGGCCTCACCATGAACGGATCGCACAAACTCAACAAAACTCGCCATGTTTCTAGAACAGTACCTACTGCTAGTATCTTAGCATGAAACATGAAATCCACGTGAAATAAGTTGCTAAACATAGCTGTCCAACAGCATGATCCAATCATTTGCTCTCAAAATGGAGAGAACCGAATGCAGTGCTGTTGTGAAGTATCTTCATTTAAACAAGTTTACGCCAAATGAAATTCATTAGGTGACAATGAGCATTCATATAGTACGGTCAAACAGTGGTGTGCTGAATTTACATGGGCAGTTCTATTCAAGAACGAACATAAAAAGAAAACCATTAACACGTATGACATTCTGCAGAAGTCCAGGTCTTTGGATTTCAGCCTTTACAATGGTATGTCTGTATTGATAAATGCTACGAACATGATGCATGATATTTTATTAGTTGTGTTTATTAACATGTTCTCTTCCGAGTGTTAATGCAGTAGTTTAGTCTAGACTAACATGAATTGCTGAAGTATTAAAGTGCCTTGGAGTTTCACCTCACAATATAAATTGTTCATTGAAATCAGTATCAGTGAAATCTGATCGCGTTTAGGTAGAGAGCATTCACGAATCCTTGTTCACGTGGTGATGGATCTTTCTTTAGTAGCCACTGAATGAAACAAACAAATATATATTAGAGTGAGAGCCTGTATGGTGTACAGAAGTTAATTTATGTACTTGTTTTCACTTTCAGAACACACTCCTGTCGGTTTCATGATGAGAATCGCACAGTTTTTGCGATCAGGAATGTATCGAACTCGATAAGTATAATATCGAAAACTATGTTGGGTCAACTGTGGACCCAGTAACTACGACTGTGTCTAAACGCCAAAGTGATCAGACTACGTGTTAAACCTGTTTTGTGCAATCGACAAAATATGAAACTGCAGATGATTTTGCTCTAAATATGTTCGTGATATTGATATGGTGTATGGTAAATCATGGAAATTATTAACTTGTTGAATCACACGTCCATGACATGCACCATCGTAGATACAGACAATTGAAGATAATTGTACACTAACTAGGGACCGTTCATATTTCATGGCAAGGGAGAGGGGGTGGGTGGGGGTGTTGGTGATGATGAGTTTTAAGGAGCAGGATGTACAATGTGAATGCCATCCCACCCCCACCCCTCCTAAATGTATGTACAAAGTAACTGACCCCCGATGTTATGTACGAAATCAATGACACCTCCAGAACATGTGTACAAAATTGATGGCCAACTACCTCACCAGAACACAATATATAGGCGATCCTCCTTAAAATCATCAATACCAACCTCCCCCTTCCCCATAAATTATGACCGGTTCCTTAAAGGTACATATTGCATATTGTCTTAGATGGGGGAATCAACATTTCAACATTGATTAATATTGTATACCGATATCCTTGCTGGTTTGAGAAGACGTACACAAAATGTGTGGCTTGTAAGTCACAATTAAATCACTTTTTCAACACATTTCAATTAATGTAAAGGAACATGTGTGTGTCGATGCACGATACTTATTTTGGTAATGGTCTTTTTCAAAACATGTTCCTTTTCCAGGTGTTATAAAATATAACACACATGAAACTAACTAAAATATGTTATGAAATGGTGTTTCAACATATTACTTTGATAATAATATTATATAAAATATATCAGGAAGTGAACTTCTTGAAAGTTCTTTTCTATTTATTAGGTGGGTATGAGCGGATTAACTACTTGATCTGTTGTTATCATGACCATGTTTAACAGTTTGTCTTGCAACTGTTAGTGGTTAATGTGCGTTCAATTACACTTTCAGAATAAAACTAAACCAAAGACTGTGTTTGTTGGTATTTATCACTTTTGAGCAGTAATATCAAGCATTCAGAAATATTGTTCTTGAGCACATGTTACACGTTAGTACCAAAAAATGTTCAAGTCAATATTTTCCCGTACATGTCGTTGTCATGGGAACAAATGACTTGTGTATAGGTGAAATATGGTACGCTCGCATTTCAAAGAACAACTAGTATTATTGTAGTCATCATCACAATCAACGTCCTTGTACTAGCCTGCGTTTTCTCAAATATCCTTTCACCGCTGAAACTTGTGAATCGAATTGACACATTTTAACCGTCGTAAAACATAAACGTAATGTTTCCACCAGTGATGTTAACTGCGTGAAGCAACTGCAAACCAAGAAACGGGATGCAACGGAGTAGTTTACTGTAGGAGGCCGTACGAGGCGATGACAACTGCCATGCATCGTGACGTCGCTTACATTGTGACGTAATGTAAAATGGTTCGATTAAGAGGGGGCACACTAGAATGCCGCAGTGACGGGATAACGTCATTCAATTCTTACGTCATCAAAAAGCTATACCTTTATTGTCTGATAATGTATTTTTTTTCGATTGTTCTAACCGCTAGCCATCTTAGAATTTCTCATATTCACATTGTGCATTTGGAAATCAAATACATTTTAGATATGGAAGAATTGATATGGAGGAACTCCATGTATGCCTTAATCACATTATTGATCACAATCTGATGGGAACAACGTTTATGATGATCACGAATACAGCTACATTTTCCTTTGTCATTAAATGCCTTTCATGTGGAATATACAAATATTTCAGTTTTAAAATCTGACTCGCGAGTATATCATCTTAATGAATACGATCATCTCCAGTATAAAGATGAAGGGAAAGAGGAGGGTTTGATAGAGGACCTTGTCCAATCAAAATAGTGAAGCGTCCTCGATCTCTTCACTGCTATCACATTTGTGTTTTTGTATTGTAATTCAAATAGACCTTAATCAATTATATCTACATTAGGTGTACTTGTTGTGTCTGATGTCAGTTTTTCCTGAATTCATGACTTTCTAAATTATTTTTCTCAATGAAAAGGGTTTGATACTGATAATGGCTGGCACCTTGTCTTAACTATGCAACGATAATTAGGTTGTTGATTCACTTCATGCCGATACAGAAAAGGAAATCGATGAAACAATAAACGCACCTATTTCGACTACGTGAAGACATAGGTTAGCCCGTTTTACCGCAATATATATTGTGATAATCATCGTACTCACTGACCTTGTTTTGTCTTTGAACTGATGTTCTGCCCGCGGATACCTATACAGTTTAACTTTCTTATGAATTACACAGAAACATAGGCATGTAGGCATATTCCAAAGTATGGTTCCAATCGAAAGGGTACAGAGGAGCTAAGCCAAATTTAGACAATATATTTAAGAAGACACAGCAGTCTGTTACTACTATTGTATCTGCCAAATGTTGTTGGGATTTGTGTTGTCTCTTACAGAGGAATGTCTGCTACATACTGCTAATGATTACAACAAATGCAAGTTTAGCGACAGTACTGTGTTGCAGTGACTTGTGTCCGCCTGAATAAATGTGACTTAAAATCTTAACTACATTTCAGGATTATAGAGCTGTACATGTGTGCATATATAGTTCAAAAGGCAAATTAATTTACATTGCATTGCATTGTGTATATAAGTAGCTAGGTTTTTTTACAATACCTGGATTGCCAGTTGACATGAACATATTAAACTTTGATTTGAATAGAGAATTCATGTGGTAAATACAAACATCTCAGATTTTGATAACATTTACATTCCCAAATATAAAGAAATTCATTTTTAATAAAGTTATCTTTACATACAAAACATAATCTGTTTGATCTGGGTTGATTAATATCGGCCGTTTTCAATTTGGAGGCGATGTGAAGAACATCTGAACATCGAGGGCCTTTTGGAATTTTGAAATTGATAAATCTTTTATGTAAATGTGATTTTAAAACAAGAATAAAGTGAAAATGTAGAACTATTTACAAGCAATGGGTGCTATTCATGTTCATAACTTACTCTTCGTCTAAAAACAAGTAACTGAGATTGTTAGTGGCTGTACCCTCAAAGGGGGTTGAAGTAGCATAAAATTATTGTCATCCTGAGAGGGTACGTAAGTCCAAAAAAATTCAAAGGAAATTTACCAGCTGTTTTATATGTAGTATTTTTGTTATTTTAATTTCGGCTAAATCTACCTACCATCGCCAGCGGCGGAAGGGATGATATAAATCCAGCTAGGGTCTATGCAGGTAGCAAAAGTAATGTAAGTCCCCATGGTCCCTAGTTTGGTGATCTACCTTCAGTTGTTGGCGATCTATAGCCAGTTTTTATATTGTTTTGTCCTCTATAGTTAAAATATTTTAGATTTCATTCCTAGTTTTACATTTGTATCTGTGATTTCCTAGTTGTTTTACTGTCCTTCGTTGACAGGATTTTATACTCTATCTTTAAATATTGTTAATCTATATGTTGTTTTAGTCACGATATAGCTGAAATATTGCAAAAGTGACTTTAAATTTTAACTCACTCACTCACTCACTAAAAACAAATTCTGATATGAATTTATCAACATTACATAAATTTTGCTGTTGTTCCCACATAAAGTCAAAGCCAAAAGAGCAAAGAATATTCTGAATTTTTTATGCCCAGTTTGTTTTACCATTTACAGAGTCTAAAACTAACATATTATAACATTTCTTTACAAATCTAGAACAAATCTTAATTCACTCACTCACATGTATCAATAAAACAGTTGTTGATATATAACTGAAAACTTTGCGTATTTGAGTCTTTGTATTTGCCCTGTAGTCTCCCGGGATGTTCGAAAGGTTTTGCGTTGTTCACTGTACAATTTCCATACTAAATGCTTTCAGTTAAAATCGATGACACTTTGACCTGTACCTACATGACCCTTTTGTTCAGTGCCAGTCACTCAGTGGTATCAGTAATGCAGCCGTCACAGAGGGTAGCCACGCGGTTTCCAAACACCGTATTTAACCGTTACCTTAGCAGAAAGAAACCCATCAACAAACCGGATGTTCTGTTTCTGTTCACGGGAAGACAATTAAATCAGTAGATGGCAGAACAGTCATGTTGGTGTGTTTGTATAAAAATGCCATTAATGGGGTTATTAATGATACCGATTATGAGGCCACCGCGGAGGGGATGCTGAGCTCCTTACATCACGTTGGATCCCAACACGATGCGCATTACACAATGGTGTAAAAACCTAACTCTAAGCTTATTCTCGCGTTATATAACTCGAATCAGTAATATATAGGGCAGCTAAAAGACACGCGGCCTGTTAAAGCAATGAACAGAGCGTCCCCTTAGACCTAGTGATTACAAAGAAACACACCCTTCTGAGCAATAGTTAGGAAGCCTCCAAATGGTATGATGTGCAATGGTTACACTAACCTTCCTGAATTTAGAATGTTTCGTGTTATTCCATTCTAAAGATAACGTAGCGCGTAACATCACATAGTGTTCAGCAAAAATAAAGTCTATAGCTCTGAAGTAAGAAGTGTTACTAATTGTACATGTAAGGTCTTTTTGATAGCACACCCATGTAGACACGCTCTGGATTTTGGGATCAGCGTTGTTACCTTTTGGTTTCCAAATACAAATAGTAAGTTGTTATGAGAGTGTTTTTTTTGTAATTTGTAATATCATTGACTAAGTGATAGTTTTTATGAGTCACAATGTTTAAAGATTTGAGTGTGGGTTGTGGCTCACATCTCGCATCATATATGTTGAATGGCAATAGTATGTGTAGCGTTACGCCTTTTTTATAGCACATTAGAGTTGCCTCTCTTGGCAATCTTGTTTATTTACGGCTTTCATCATGCCGTTTGTTCCACCGATTACGTGAACATTCTGAGTGGATAATGATGCTGCCTAACTGTGCTAGAATGCTCGAGAACTGTGTAAGAGCTATATAAAGGCTGGTTGTTGCGTTGCACAGACGGACTTATTACATGATTGAGTTATACACATCTGCCTGCCGTCATCGAGCTGATACTTCTGCCTCCCGTCGTCAAGTCTGTCAAGTCAACATTTCAAGACCGTGCTTGACTATTCAACTACTGTCATTGCAAACTGCCCTTGATCTGCATAGCTGTTCTCATCGTGTGCCCCCGATACAAAACATGCAAATGCAAGTCTATGCTTAGCCTGTCAAACCAGGGGAATATCGTTAGCAATTGCATCGGGAAACATAAACTCTGTCAAAAAAGAAACGCAACCCCTGTATTTTAGAGATTTTGATCTGAAGTTTTAGGACGACACGGCATTTTTATTATTTAAGACAGAAGTCTGAAATTTGGCAGAATAATAACCCAGATGGGCATGTTTAAAATTGTCATTTCAAAAGTCATCTCACAGACACCAGTTTGTCACCAGGGGGGCGTCTTTCTCAGTATCTCGTATGAGCACCACGCGCTGCAATCACTGCACGGCATCTCCTTGGACAAGAACGGATAAGACGCCGGATTCTTTCCTGGGGAATGGCTCTCCACTCCTCCTGCAGTGCAACGGCGAGCTGTTGCAGCGTCTGTGGCGGCGGCTGACGTTGACGTACGCGTCGATCCAGAGTATCCCACAGGTGTTCAATAGGGTTGAGGTCTGGTGATTTAGAGGGTCATGGCAAGACATTGACGTTGGAATTCTGCAGAAAGTTCATTGTTGCACGTGCAGTATGAGGCCGGGCGTTGTCCCGTTGAAAAATCTGTGTCTGTTGGTCAATAATCGGGAGAAGGTGAAGCTCTAACACGTGGTGGATGTAACGTTGGGCTGTCAGGTTCCCTGGAACGATCACCAAGTCTGATTTCTGGTTGTATGAGATGGTTCCCCAAACCATGACGCTTTCTCCGCCAAATCTGTCCACCTGTCGGACGCAGATGGGCGCAAAACGTTTATGACGTCTCCTATACAGACGCTGTCTTCCGTCGTGACGTTGCAAAAGAAAACGTGATTCATCAGAAAACCAGATTCGCCTCCAGTTTTGTAAAGTCCGTATCCTTACGTTGTTGCACCACCTGAGTCGTCGGCGTCGATGTAGGGGGCGTAGTACAGGTCCAACAACTGGTCTACAGGCACGTAAACCCGCTTCTTTCAGACGGTTCCTAATCGTTTGAGCTGACACTCTCCTCAAACCTGGTATTTGTGTGGCAGTCACGGTTGGTAGGGCATGCCGATTACGCAGGTGATGGACCCGGATGTACCGATCTTGAAGGGGGGGTCGTGATTCTTGGCCTTCCACTTCTCGGGCGATCGTTGGTCAAATTGAAGTTGTTGTAGCGGCTCCAAAGTCGGGATATCGTTGTTTTGTGAACATTTAGGTGCCGTGCAACAGTTCCAAAACTTTCTCCGGCTTGAACACGACCAATGGCGATATTTCGGTCGGCAGCACTCAATCGTGGCATTTTTAACACAGCTTTTCGGCGACAAATGAATGAATATAATACGGAAGCACATGGGCTTTTATACACCCCTACATTAACTGCCATTTTCATGATTTCCATGTGTTTTTTTTGTGCGAAGTCACCATGAGGGTCATTTCATGCGTTGTGACGGAATCAGCAATAAAATACACTTATGCGTACAAATGCAGTTGTTTGGATGGTAATCTTCATTAATTACGTGTATCATTTCAATACATTCGAATAAAATTTAGTTTGGAAGCAATAACTTCATTCAAACGAATTTTTCATATCTGAGGACAGGGGTTGCGTTTCTTTTTTTGACAGAGTTTATTTTGTTTCTCCCTTGCGGAGAAATTGGAACAGTCTTCCACACGTCTTTTTGAGGCTTAACCTTTAACTTATAACATTTACAGTCGTACAGCGCTGGCCAAAATCTTCGTGGAAGAGTATTCTCGAATCTATAGGTCAGCGGTTCGATTACGATAAGGTATATATTGCTCTATGGTATGTGAGTATCAAGCTTGAACCTTGAAATGCATTAAAGAGTATTCGCTGTAACAGTAAACAGCAAATTGAGACAGCACAGGCAGGATGAGTGGCTAAAATCTTCGGACGTCAAACAGAAAACCCATGTCCCAGATCCAGCATGGCTATTAAGTAAACTGCACGCACAAGTACACCGCCGTGTAAGTCCAATTATCTTGAACGAGACGATGAACTCCATTTCAACTCAATTTCCTCCATAAACTGCTGCTCAACGAGACATCATGCCATGATGCTCACGGATGACATTTGAATGTAATGTACAATCCCAACAAACCGTGAACATGGGATATAAACTTCTGGAAACGCAAGTAACATCTGTCATGTAATACGTATTATATTTGGGATTACACTTTCTCAGTAAAGTACAAATTCTAGTACTATTGTTTGGTTGAGTCCCGTCTGTTATTCGAACCCACACTCTCGGGGGTCAGACATCTATCTCACTCAGCCAGTGCGGCTTCCACAAAAATGGAAATAGGACAGCTGGTAGTCTAGATCACTGACTTTGTCTACCCCTCGTCGGACAATTGTAAAGTGGCACGGCTCCCACTGCCGAGAGCTTTGAACTCGTACACAATGCCATTTAGAAAGTGGTCAAATGTTACACGTTATATTTGGCATTACACTTTCTCAGAAAAGTACAGATTACGATACGGTTGCTGGGTTCCCGGTACTGAGACAGTGTTATCCCAAATAGACCATTTGACCACTTTCCAAACGACATTGTATATTCATGCCATCTCTCAGGCTTGCTTAGTTCAAGGGAGGCAGCTCGTGTGCGTTTCATATCTCTAAAGCTGCTTCAGCGAATTATTTCAGGGGTGCTCCTTATAATACGGATGCTCTCTAACTAGGCAGAGGAAGCAAAGAAAACATGTCCATCATTTACTTATATTTATTTCATAGATATTATATAAACTTTAGAAAATGATGACAAATAAGCGCACTTGTACACATGTATGTGAAAGTGTCAAATATCTGTTAAACTAAATCGGCCTAACTACAGTCTCAGTGGCAGGGAGATAGGAAACGTCAAAAAAAAGGACTTTACTGGGGAGTGATTAGTGCAGAAATGAGCAATGCGGTTTTTGCCAAAGTCCAAAGCGACTGATTTAGAACAGACCATGGCTATATGCAAATTAGTGTGCGATGCTATTGTATTTCAAAGGACACTTTTTCAATGCCTATTTTGAAACTAGACTTAGCTTCATTATAAACGATAGCTGACGAAAAAATTACTAACTTTAATACTGAAACTATTAAGGATGTAGCTACCATTGAGCCTCACTATCACTATAAAAAGAAACAGGTAGGAAGGGTCGTCTCAAAGGCAAAACCAGGACGAGTGTCACAGACAGTGGTTGGGGACGTACTGGGGGATAGAGATATCAGCTCAGATAAGATAATCCTTTAGGGGAATTACACTGGGGGAAGTAAACGGCATGTCTTAACAATTAACAAATAATATCCAGTCCTGTCGATCTTGGGCTGGTTTTGACATCTATAGTTTTTGAGAAATTTCATACGATAGTTGATTTATGCTTTTCTATGGGTATCATATTCTTTTACATATCTCAACATAAACGTTATGAAAGACACGTAAGATGATAACATATTCAATACACATGAAAAAAGCATAAAATATCTTTGAGATGACCCCTTGTGCCTGAAGGCAGCACATGCATTTCATGCCAGGTGAGTCGACGGTCCGTCGTCAAACCTGGCTGAGCGACCTAACTGCCACCGATAATCTGATCCATGATCTATTGTTTTCAGTTTGCCCGATTTTTCGAGTAAACATGCATTTCTGGATATCCTATTACACATCCCACTGAACGGTTATTTCAATATATGCTACTTGCAGTTGTGTAAATTTTAGGGATACAGAGTAACAGCCTAAAATATTTTTTTCCTATTTCCGACAGTACTTTAACAGTCGGTATTGAGAATAAACACAATGTTTAATGTTAAATGTTATGGATAATGAATTAATTACAATGATAGCAACATTTTTAGTAAATCATTTACAAGTGAATAACGATAATGTGTATATGTAATTATATATGACATCTAGGAAATTAAATCTTCTCCCTGGTACCGCGTGTATACAAGCACATATGATAACCACGATATAATGAACTCTCAATATATTCAGATACTCTATTCAGTAATACTTTACAGATGGTGGGACTAGTTATGTACTATATTTCATACTCTGCCTCCCAACGTTTATCTATTTTACAAATATTTATTTGTCAAAAGAAGAAGAAGAAGAAGTTTATTCAGTATTTGAGGCCACGTGGCCAAGAGTACAAACATATAAGAACAATATTGTGCGGATGGACAGACAAAAACAATGTAATTAGTTCATTTTCATACAGGCAAGTTACGCTTTAGAAATATTGCTATTGACTTCAATAGATGTGCATTTGTTGTTGTTAAAAGTTGTTTAAATTTTAATCTTGATGGGAACGTATGGTAATAACTAGGTAAGTACAGTTTTCTTTGTACAGAATAGAATGGACACACAAGTAAAAAATGAAATTCATCCTGTGTAACATTAAAATCACATTTCTCACATATCAATACATTGAAATTAATATTATCAGTATAACGTCGTTGTTGAACATTTAACTTATGGCTTAAACAGCGGAATTTGCATAAAATGCGTATAAGGTCCTTGTTATGACAAAGTTCCAGTATGTATTTTTCAGGTTCGAGGGCGGACTTGATTGCTCCATAGTCTTTTAGAAAAGATGATGTTATCCTAGAGTGCCAATTTTGAATTTCAATAGGAGCACCTAAAAGAGCAAGTAAAATCATATACAGCTGGTTGCCCAAACAGACACAATTTATTTTGCTCTTAGTAACTTACATAATTAACATAATTCCAGATGGTACAATCATATCCCGTGTCTATTTGATGTACTGTATGAAGACAATTTGCCTTATTGATCCACTTGAAATATTTTCTAAATCAGCTGATTGCCGAGTTTCCAGTACGGTGTTGGTGTTTAGACTCGGCCTGAAACGATAAAACACAGAACATCCTGATTATATTCCATTAAAATCAAAATATAAGCCTGATCTCTCAAAAGGTTTATGGGTGACTAAGTCGTCATTGGTGCAGTAAATAGTGCAGAGCTTCATTCCTTGTTCACGCCAGAAACAGATGATTATGGGGTTGCCCGTGTTTGGGGATTGTGACAGAAGTGTGAAACGTCTAAGTGAGTGAGTGAGTGAGATTATTTTTGCCGCACTCAGCCATTTTCTAGCTTTATGGCGTCCGCCTGTAAATAATCGAGTCTGGACCAGACAAATCCAGTCATCAACATTCATTAGCATCGTTCAACACAACTGGGTTACGATGACATATTCCAACCAAGTCAGCGAGCCAGATCATGACCACCCGATCCCGTTAGTCGCCTCTTACGACAAGCATGGGTTACTGAAGATGAGTTCTAACCAGGATCTTCACGGGTGTGAAACGTCTGACACCTGCATCAGTTCGACCTCCTTGCAACATTGAGTTGGCACGGTCAGATACAACCGGATTAATGTTTAAATAAACGTTTAAGCAAACTTTCGAGGATCAAACTAACGTGGCATCATTTAATTCAACATGGACTAAAGAAATTAGATCCAGTGAAACATCTCCAGTCCTGAGAGTACCATTGAGAAGGGCTTTATTCAGGCTAAAGAAAATTGATTACGGATCAAAAACAACTTGCTATCAAAGTAGCAGTGATGTTAGTGACTGTTTTATTATGTTCTGGTTCACTGTTCTTCTTGTATATACTTATACTTACGGTAACACCAGCTGTTGTTGAGTCTGAATCCACTACAACATGTTTTCACTTGCCTGTAACATGTATTCAGTCTGTACCTAAAACACAAGAAATTCGCACCCGTACAAAATTGTCGTCAATGAAACGGGGACTCCGTTTTTAGATGCAATATACGTGTACACACTATTTCAGTGTTAAATACCCTGTACGTTTGCTCTTTTAGTATTCTAAATCTGAGAGAGAGAGAGAGAGAGAGAGAGAGAGAGAGAGAGAGAGAGAGAGAGAGAGAGAGAGAGAGAGAGAGAGAGAGAGACGGAATCTCAAGGAGACAGACATATGTAACTTACCGTGAGCATCGCCCCCATCCCCAGAATCCACAGCTGGTAGTGTATCGGCCTCTACAGGTGTATGTCTGTGTGTCCTGACATGCCGGGCCGGAGCTGCTGCTGGGGGATGAACGGTAACACCAGCTGCCGTCGAGTCTGAATCCACTACAACATGTTTTCACTTGCCTGTAACATGTATTCAGTCTGTACCTAAAACACAAGAAATTCGCACACGTACAAAATTGTCGTCAATGAAATGGGGACTCCGTTTTTAGATGCAATATACATGTACACACTATTTCAGTGTTAAATACCCTGTACGTTTGCTCTTTTAGTATTATAAATCTGAGAGAGAGAGAGAGAGAGAGAGAGAGAGAGAGAGAGAGAGAGAGAGAGAGAGAGAGAGAGAGAGAGAAAGACACGTGTATGTCTGTGTGTCCAGACATGCAGGGCCGGAGCTGCTGTTGGGGGATGAACATCCGCCACATGGTTCTGAAAGAGAGGATCGTTGCTGATACAAAAAGTCAACCTTTACAGTTATCGCTCCTATATCACTGGGGGTATTCTGAAATACTCACAACGCTCCCTTGCATGATAACAATGTTAGAATCAACACCGAAACGTCGCTCTCACTGTAATAGATAAGTTGTTCATCGATGTATTGTTATCTTTTGCTCCAGCTTCTAAATGCCTCTCAAAAAAGTCAGAATGTCCAAAATTGTAAGAGGTATTACATTCCTTTAATAGCATATGTAGTATAATTATCCAATGATAATGAAGCAATTATGATGAAGTATGAAGTAAGTCAGAAGATGTTCAACGATGTTGATGGTCGATAGGGTAAGTTTTCAAGTATAAGCTTTTTGATTAGTTGTGGTACTGTCAATATTTGAATACAAAATGCCATTTAGAAAGTGATCAAATGTAACATATTTTATATTTGGGATTACACTTTCTTAGTACAGTACAGATTCTGGTAGTTTTGTTGGGTTGAGTACCACCTGGGATGAAATGATCCTGTGTCTTCATAGCTTTCGGCCGTGGGAGCCGTGCCAGTTTACACTTATCAGAGGGGTACGTTAAGTCCGCAGTCTAGACTACCAGCTGCCCGACTTCCATTTTTGCTGGCGATAAGGTGCCTGACTGAGGGTGTAGGTTCGAATCCCAGACGGGACTCAACTCAAGAAAAGTACTAGAATCTGCACTTTACCAGTGTTACTTTACCTAACTTGACAAAGGAATATACATAACACAGCTGTCTAGCACCTTTATTATGGAGACCTGAAAATACTCGAATCCGTACCAGACACAATACATGGTCTGAAAGCATACGGATGAAAATTGGTCTTCAGTAACCCATGCTTGTCGTAGAGGGCGACAAACGGGATCGGGTGGTAGATCGATGCTCATGATGTCAATCACGGGAATGTCTGGTCCAGACTCGATTATTTACTGACCGCCGTCATATCGCTGGAATGTTGCTGAGCGTGGCGTTAAACAACATACAAACCAAACCAAACCAAAGCAATAAAAATGAGCTGAATCAAAGTCTTTTAGACTATGACCATTACTCTTGTAATACACTAAACATAACAGTAAACGTCAGCTTGAATATAAGACCGTCAAGAGTTTAATGTAATATTACCGGTTATGTTTTGCTTAATCCTTATTTAATCCTTATACAACAATAAACTGGACGTGTAACTGAACCATAAAGAGTTATCTCTTTCATCTTCAGAAGTAGGTTTCCCCGTTGAAGGCTTGCTGGTTGTATCATCTTCAGAAGTAGGTTTCCCCGTTGAAGGCTTGAGGTCTGTCTCATCTTCAGAAATAGTATTCTCTACTGATGACATGATGGTTGTGGTACCCCCAGGAGCGTTGCTGTTGTTGTAACTGCGTACATTGTTCTTGACTTCTCCATTTGCTAGAATATACGCCAGGAAAACTAAGAAGAGCAGTTTTAGAGAAAACACCTCCATTGCTAAGGATCTAGCTGCCCCTGGTGCGATACCTGTACATCAGTTACATTTATATATACTACCAGACCAGGATGATGAAGTTTGACGTTCACTCTTCTGAATGGTTGATGGTGATCGCTGGCTTGTAAAAGAGGCTCATTGAAGGGACAACATGCCTATAAAACGGGATCGGGTTGAATAAATCGTCAGTGTTCATATGGTTGTAGTGGGCGATTCATTCTTTGTAATAGCTTTGAAGGTTCATTCAGTATATACTAGTTCTAGCATGTTCCTCAGTAGAAACAGGAGTAGCAGTGTAGTGTGTCGTGACGTCCCCAAAAATACCCAGTCAGTTACAACGTGTGAAGAAAAACATGTTGAGTATGACGTGTTATAACTCCTTTCGAAAACATTTAGTAGACGGCGGTGCAGTTTGTGAAACATTCCGTCACAAGGCGTGATGTGAATACACAATAGAAAGTGGTCATCTGTAACATCTATCGGATTTTGAATTACACTTTATCGGTAAAACGGAAGTATTAGTACTAGAGAGTAAAATTCCAAATATATATGAAAACATCTTACACTACATGCGGTGCTATACTCTGAGTGTTCTGGTCGCAAATCAGGACAGCCGTGATTAATGGCAAAGAGACTCGTGGGTCCGGGCGAGTTCCGGGATTCGGTCGGCGTAAGGTGACACCTTATGCATACAAATAAATGTTCACTTTGCCACAAACACGTACGCACGCATGCACACACTAACCTCCGCACCCCACTTGTCCTTCCTGTCGTTCAGAACGTGACATACAAAAATTCCTCTTGTAATGGATTCCAAAGTTCCATAAACATGAGCGAGAAGAGAGTCCAGCAATGTATCACAAATGTGACGTCATAGTGGATGGACGTCACGACCCTGCCCAAGTTAGCGCCATCCACCAATCCCGTAATACAACGGGCCTAGTGTTAACATTACTTTCAAGTATCTTTCCTATGCGACAAGATGGCACCTCCTGTCTATCGGGGAAATAGTTTCTTTCAGAGGAAAGATGTGTCTAGTTATGGAATACTATCCTCTGGGAAGAAATGTGTCAAGGCAATCATCACTTAAAATAGGAGACCAGGGTTTAGAAAATGTTTATTCAAAACTGTTCGTCAGTCAACACTCACACACACGTTGGGTCAACCATCTGGAAACCGTTGACTCACGTGGATTGGAACTGATTTAAGACTATACTGCAAAGTACGTCATTTAACGTTTTGCAGTTGCTGCAAACTGCTCACTCGCGTCTCGGAAAAGTACGTCTCAACTCCATAGAATGCACACTTTTTTGGGAAAGTGTCAAATACAACTGGCGATTAGGTGCCCCTCTTTTGGTGGAACCGCGATGGTTGAATTGGTCAGATGTGAGCTGGCGATTACTCTGACAGTGCGGATTCGAATCAAGCATCGAATTACTAGAATCTGTACTTTACTGAAACAAGTACAATCTTAAATATCTATATATTAGCCCAAACCTCAACTCCAATAGCCAACGACACAGTTTACCTTGGACTCGCCATGTTGAGTCTGACGTGACGTGAACAATATTAAAATGAATGCATAAAATCAAATCCTATTTATTGGGTATTTTGAGATTTTGAATAATAATTTTACAGATAATGAAAAGGTATATAACTGCCTATTTCAGTCGTGTTGCGCTATGTTTAAACAGTATTTTGTGTCTAAACGCAACATATAGGTGATAAGATGGGAGCAGTTAATCCTGTTCGAGGATTATTTTATGACCGCCATGTATAGTCTAACAAGGTATGTCTTGCCCTGAACACAAACATCTTCAGACTGTAATAGCCCAGAACAAAACTGTTGCTTGTTACATTATAATCGGTCGATATCAATGTTCCAAACAGGATGTAAGACTGTGTTGAATCATAGTCGGATCCAGAAATTTTCAAAGGGTGGGGTTGAATAGTGTAGACACACAAAGATCTGTTTTATCTGTTTATCTGTATAATGACGACAAAAGGTCTTTTTCACATTTAGATGGCATGTGACTTCCCTGAACTTCCTGGTAACCCTAGCATTGTGTTACAATGTAGAAGGTAGTCTTTTTCCACATCAGCGATTGCCGTGGGAGCATGTTGTGTAAGCAAGAGAAATATTCCAAAACGTCACTCCTAATGTAACATTTAGCGCAGCCGTTCAATCACACCCACCACAAACGGCCAAGAAAACATTGTGTAACTCAATTCTTAAAACATTTCACCATTACAAAAGCCGTGTTTTGACTCCCGACATAGGTTGACCTTTCCAGGTTCATTCTGTGATACGCCAGGAGTTTTGTTAGCACATGCATACTGAATAAAACATTTACTGACTCATAAGGAACTAGCTAGCATGATCCGTGTTGTTTTGTATCAAATCAAGAAAATGAGTCATCGGCTCTATTATTTTTCATGAATGGAGAGTTACCCTCTACCTAGGTGCGCCTAACAATCATTTGTGTCTCGTAGGCCTGCACACATCATTACTTTGTTGAATGTCATGACCAGTATACACATAATCTCAGGTTTTCACATACTATGTAATAAATGATACTTAAATCAGATCTATTGATCTCATCTAGAGGTTTTCAAAATATGAGGTTTGTTCTTGTGGCTTGATCTCTTCTATGTGGACTACTGGCCCTATTTTTACCCCCCATTTCAGGTTTTCTTCCCCATTAGCGCCAGTCATTCACTCAATTCTTCACGGCTGACTGCATTGATTTTTCCATCACACCTGATAAATATTTCAGTGTCAAAACTGTGAAGGATCTTTGTAATGTTAATTATCATTTAATCATTGAATTTTAAAAAAAAATAGAATTAATTGATAAATGTTGATTGATATGTTTTGTATATAGATATATATTTTATTTAGCTTGAGGTGTCGGGATCGATCCCACCTGTGACCGGGTGTAGAAACCTTGGAGTCAACTTTGTGTGCAGACTGTTTCCGTGTTGTGAACCCACGAATCCGTTGGTATATGACCAGATGGTGGCCACATGAATACGTGCAAACACCTAGTTGCGGGTACAGCAACGTGCAGTAAACTTGGGTAAAGTATTGTGACTATATGTCCCAGTCCACTTACCTGTGAATGGGTACCTCCTAAGGATGGGAAAGCCGCAATAACTCCGCGGGCTTAGTGGCTGCAAGAGTTGTATGTTCCCCAGGAAGTTGAGATTCATAATACAATGTTCCGTTGAGATTGACATCCAATGATCGAGGGAAAAATACCAGCGCCTTGAGCATGTACTAGTTGCGTGGATATGTGCGCTATATAAATATCCTGTAATAATAATAATAATGACAGGAGTAAACCAGGTGAAGTCCGTCACCAAGTCTGCCCAGAATCGGTCTTTTGTAGAGAAGCTATCTGAGAAACCACTGCATCGTGTATATATGCAATGTGTGGAACACAATAGCAGTCAGTCCCACTCCTTGGCCTGGATGAAGTCGGCTGGTCTCAGATGTGAAACTGAAGGCTTTCTTTTTGCTGTCCAAGACTAGTCACTTCCCACTCGCAATCGCCTAAATGTAATTCTAAAAGAAAATATTTGCATGAAATGTCGATGGTGCAATGAATTTACAGAGACTGTCCAACATCTTGTCAGTGGATTCCCTTCTTTGACACAAACTGCATTTATTAAACGACATGATGGCATGGCTCGTTTGCTTTTACTACCGTCTCCGCCATGCCTGTGGCTTTGGCTGCGAGGTACTATCCTGGACATATCCAGGGCGTCATGGAAAATGCTACTTTCATACTTCTATGGAATAGGCCCATATACAGACTGAGAAAAATTCCAGCCAACAAACCTGATCTTGTCCTTTTTGATAAAGCCAATGAATTTATTTATATCAGTGATTTTTTGTCCCTTTTGACAGCAACGTTAATGACAAGATTCCGGAAAAGCATGCTAAGTATGCGGACCTCCCCTTTGAAATCCCAAGTACACTGTCGTCAGGCTCCCCATTGTTCTCGGTGCTCTTGGTTTGGTACCTCCTGATCTCTTGGGTTCTCCACCGGGAGCACAGTCCTTCTGACACTCTGGGTAGTGCAGAAATCTGCAGTGTTTGGGAGCCTTCATATTCTCCGGAAAATCCTTGGTGGTTTCGACTAGGCAGCGTTTCCTGGGAGAAGTCCCATTCGCTGTCTGGGCTGCGTGTAGAGGGGGCAAGGGCCCTGAGCTGATGATGAGCCATACCAGCCTGACTGTGGCAGCATCACCCGAACCATTTCTGCTGCTTACTATCTTTAATCTGTAAAACATATTTATGGGTAGTTTAAGTTAGTAACTTAGATTGTTAGTGGCTTTATCCTAACAGGGGGTTAAAGTATTGTAAAATTACTGTCCTCCCGTGGAGATACGTAAGTCCCCAAACATTCAAAGAACATTTATACTTACCAGAGTTTTTAAACGTAGCATTTGTGTTATTAAAAAATATGGCTAAATTTTCCTATAATCGCCAGCGGCTGAAGGGATGAAGTAAATCCAACTAGGGTCCATGCAGGTAGCAAAGGCACTGTATGTCCTCATGGTCCCTAGTATGGTGATCTACCTTCGGTTGCTGGTGATCTATAGCCTTATTTTATATTGTAATATCCTAAATAGTATATACGTTTAAGTCACATGCTAGTTTTAAATATCTCACTGTGATATTCCAGTTCTTTTACTGTCCTTCGCAGACAGATTTTAAGATATAACATTATTAATCATAAAAATATGACCCTTTTAAGTGACGATATGGTTGAAACATTTGAAACATTGCCAAAGTGACTATATATTAAAACTCACTCACTCAAAATCCTTCACGGGCAACATTTACTGTGTATCCTGTGAAATACTTCTATAAGAGACAGAGGAAGAGTAGAAGCCCTCATCACATGCTTGTAACGGTTTATATGTCACCGCATAAAATTTAAAGCACACGTTTAATCTAAATATACACATCAAGCTTACTGACTATTGAAGATGGCCATACTAGGCTGGGGGTTCCCAATATGTCGTACCACAACATGACAGAGAAAGAATATTGATAATAACGACGTCAAGCCTTGCTCAATCACTTCTGTCGTTATAACAAGGTATATATCTAGCATACAACTTTATCATTTCACAACGTAACTATCTTAGGAGAGTTCAGAGAACGTCATAAAAGTATCATTTACATCGTGTTTCTAGATTGATGAGCATTTGGAAGTTGAAAGGTAACATAACACCGTATGGTATGGATTAATATCTTCTTGCACAATGTGCATTCGCCTGTTGAAGGAGCAAGAAGTAGCCCAGAAACAACGTGTCTTAAATAATAAAGAATTTGTAAATCCATACCATACGTGGTTATATAAGATCGTGTTTCTACCTGTGCTCGGCGTAGACGTAAAGTAAACAGCAACAGTTTGAACATGTTTCACGGTAGACATGTAGAAGGCACAAATCAACGCATCAGTGATCAATATACATAAAGGTATCTGACGCATTATTTCATAGTGATTCATTAACACATGCTTTTGCATCATGTTGCATGGTGACAAATCACCGGTTACCTTGTACAATCACCGTTTTTGGTATGGATGCTGAAAGGGTTTTCCCACTTCACTGTATTGATATATGCAACATTCCTGCACATTCAAATTTACTGAAATCCATTAGAAACGCATCACCGGAATAAAACGTTTTATCTCCAGGACAAATGAAGTACATGTAATGAACTTGTCGAAAAGAACAAAAGTAGATAGGAACAGCAAATGAGACACAACACAAGTGAGTTCATAAGGTCAGAAGCGAGTGTGTCCACCTTGTGCATTAATTTAGGTCTGGCTCCTCCGCCTCATTGAGGGCACTACACGTCAATAGAAGTCCTGGAGGTATTTGGCGGACTTCCAACAGCTTTGTTGAAGGATTCGGTTACTGGTTGGAACCTGTGTCGGAGGTGCGTGGTTCCAGTCCATCGGTCGTTACTGGTTGGCGGCAACCACGGCGACAGTCTGTAACTGATTGTTTTGCTGATAACTGCCAAACGGAAATATACCTTGCAGCACTAACACGAGTACCTGTATAGGCTTGGTGTGTAGATGATTTGATCGGCTAATACTGCACGACAACGTAAGCGTGTTGACGTTGGGATTGCAAGAACACCAATCGTGAAGTTTGAGGACATATGCTTCTTTTAGGACATATAATAGTTTGATAAACAAATTTGAAGACGTAGCTTCAAGAAATAATGATTACTGAAAACATGTTTAGATTGATTCTAACAATATGATTTGCGTCCTTTTTAAACGATCGGTGAAGATAAGGGTTAGAACTGATCTTCAGTACCCCTTGTTTGTCGTAAGAGGCGACTAAAGAAATTGGGTGATCGGGCTTGCTGACTTGGTTGACAAATGTCATCATATCCCAGTTACGTAGATCGATGCTCATGCTGTTGATCACTGAAATGTCTGTTCAAGACTCGATTATTTACAGACCGCCGCCATATAGCTGGAATATTGCTGAGGGCGGCGTAAAACTAAACTCACTCACTCCTTTTTTAAGAATGCATCGAATGGAAATGATAAACGTCTGATTGTCTGATCTTTTAATGTGAACAGTGCTTGCCATGTTTTTCGAAAATGTCCCGCTTCTTGCAATTGTCTTGCTTGGTTGTGTTTCTTTGACTGTTTTAACACAATCATTCCAAATCAAAATAAATACTAGGCACAAAAAATAAAGGAACCCCTTGACTTTGTGAATCATGTATAATTTAATCAGCACCACCGTACGGTAAGTATGCCAGATATTCTTAATAACGAATGTGTCCACCATGAGCAGCAATACATATATGATCAGTTTTAGTGTACTAATCTTATGCCACGTTGAACAAGATGAATTTTATGAATGGATGCTTTGGCTCAACTTTTCAAAAAGCAGACATAGTGTTAAGTGACTGTCGTAATGTCATTACGTCATTAGTATCGTATGTTTTTCATTGCAATTGCAATACATATCCGTTCAAGTATAGTTAGGTGTGAGACGGGATCGTGTGGGTTCATTCAGGGTCAGCATGTACTTCCCTGTTCTAGGAGGCCATCTCGACCTGCCCACTGTGAATACCTGGGTAAGTGATCATGTATAATTCTCAACTAGATAAAAACAGTTACAGCATTCACTGCATGTAAAACCCACACCCATTCAATGTTGTAAGGTGATTGAGCACAGTGCGGTACTTCCCCTCAGTAATACTACAACACAGAACAAGACAAAGCCGACGTGGGCGTTTCAACGAAAACTGAGATTACATCTGAATCGGTGTTAAGGTAACACAGGGGTCAGGCAATGTGACATGTATCTAGTATTTCCGATAGGCAGATGTCCCATCAAAATAACATTACCCAAACTGAGTGAGTGAGTGAGTGTAGTATTGCGCCACACTCAGCAATATTCCAACTATATAGCGCGGTCTGTAACTAATCGAGTCTGGACCAAACAATCCAGTGAACAACAGCATAAGCATCGATCTGCGCAATTGGGAACCGATGACATGTGTCAACGAAGTCAGCGAGCCTGACTACCCAATCCCGTTAGTCGTCTCTTACGACAAGCATGGGTTACTGAAGATCAATTCTTACCCAGACCTTCACGGGTTCATTACCTAAAGACAATATTAGGAAGTACTTTAGGGGCTCCAACAGTTTAAAGGACGTGTACCATTTATCAAGAGAAATACCAATGTTTTTGGTGTGATAGAATATTTCTGGTGTGCAGAAATCGTGAGTCTCCACCTCAACGCTGAGGAACAGCGCCTGTGAGGAATGTCGCCGATAGATCAGTTCGAAGTATTCCAGGGGCGTAGCTACCATTATAAAATAAAGCCCGGGCTTACACACGATTTTGGTTAAAACGTTTGGGCAAGCCCTCAATACTATCTAAATATAAACCTTTGCAACCTATCGTACTTACACGAAAAAAATGGCTTGCTTCTCGCCTGTATTCTCATAGTTTCTCGTTTAGTTTTGATAATGTTTAGTTGACTGTCCACTCGGTGTAAATATGAAATTATGACATAGAAGCAGAATTTCTGCTGCCTTGACCGTATGTTATCGAGGTATGTGTCGTTGGGCAGTGCGTGGGAGAGTGAAAATATATTTACCCCACATTTCATAATATTCCTGCAATAGCACGGCCGCAGACATTGTAACTAGAACCATGACCTTTGGCGCAATAGAACCCTGGCCATTGCGGGAAGAGCGAACACGTACACTACTTCCAGAACAGAACAGATAATACCACTGTATAACACGCGTATTGTAAACAGCGGTATAAGAGGTACAAGGACATAACCATTTGAAGTGCAGTTACTAATTCACATTTCGTATAACTACAATGTAAATATAAACAGTTGCGTACACAATACAGTTAAATACTGGTACAATTTGCAAAATGGCTGACTAAACAATGAAAGACGTAAATGTCTCAGGATACTGCACATTTACCGCTCAAAGATATACCATATTGTCATGTTTCACTGTTACGATGACATCAAATAATGACATTAGGTGTTCATTAAACTCGTATAAACACGTTTCAGATGTAGCCACATTCAAACATACATAACAAAGAGTATTAAATACGATTTGCTTAGTTTTTATTCAGAAAGAGACAGTCATGGTATCTTCAGTTACAGAAGCCATTCCGCTCGATTCGTCCAGAGCAGCATCTGACGAGTCTGTAGCAAATGGAGTACCTGAACGAGAAGACAGTACATGCAAGGTGAAATATCTTTACAACTTGTTACGATGAAACACCAACACATGTTACGGTGAAACATCAACACATGTTACGATGAAACATCAACGCAACATGTTGCGGTGAAACATCAACAACATATTACTTTGAAACATCATTACAACATGTCAGGGTGAAAATCGCTTCAGGAGATTATCAATGCATATTTTTGCAAGGCCTTGATGTAACTGAAATACTGAAATATGATTTATAATTAGCGTCTTACCCATTTATCAGTTAAGATGCATTACCTCACCTTTGCAGGGATATGCATCATTACTGCAAATTACCGCGAAGCATAACAGGTTACTTTGATGTATAACTACATAAAGGTACTTCAAGGTATCAGATATCACAAGACACCGATAAGTCATGTTACTGTCTACAATCATGTAACTGTCTACAATCATTGTCTACAATCATGTTACTGTCTACACTCGTGTATTGTCTACAATCGTGTTACTGTCTACAATCATGTTACTGTCTACAATCATGTTACTGTCTACACTCGTGTATTGTCTACAATCGTGTTACTGTCTACAATCGTGTTACTGTCTACAATCGTGTTACTGTCTACAATCATGTTACTGTCTACACTCGTGTATTGTCTACAATCGTGTTACTGTCTACAGTCGTGTTACTGTCTACAATCATGTTACTGTCTACAATCATGTTACTGTCTACAATCATGTTAGAGTCTACAAGCACCTTACTGTCTACCATCGTGTTACTGTCTACAATCACGTTACTGTCTACAATCGTGTTACTGTCTACAATCACGTTACTGTCTACAATCGTGTTACTGTCTACAATCACGTTACTGTCTACAAACGTGTTACTGTCAACATTCGACCGCCTCCGTAGTGTAGTGGTTAGAGCGTCCGCCCGGAGAGCGGAAGGTCGCGGGTTCGATCCCCGACCGCGTCATACCAAAAGACGTTAAAATATGGTACTTGTTGGTCCCTGCCTTGCGTTCGGCATTAATGAGTACAACAAGGACTGGTCGGCTCGGAGTCAGTATAATGTGTCTGAGTGGGGTATTCAAGCTTCACAGCGGCATGGTTTCTCAGTGAGCTAGCACTATATACCAGCTTAAGTTTTACTGTCTACATTCACGTTTCTGTCTACATTCATGTTACTGTCTACATTCATGTGACTGTCTACAATCATGTTACTGTCTACATTCATGTTACTGTCTACATTCATGTTATTGTCTAGAATCATGTGACTGTCCACAATCACGTTACTGTCTACAATCATGTTACTGTCTACAATCTCGTTACTGTTTACAATCATGTGACTGTCTCCAATCATGTTACTGTCTACATTCATGTTACTGTCTACAATCGTGTTACTATCTACAATCATGTTACTGTCTACAATCGTGTACTATCTACATTCATGTTACTGTCTAGAATCATGTGACTGTCCACAATCACGTTACTGTCTACAATCATGTTACTGTCTACAATCTCGTTACTGTTTACAATCATGTGACTGTCTCCAATCATGTTACTGTCTACAATCATGTTACTGTCTACAATCGTGTTACTATCTACAATCATGTTACTGTCTACAATCGTGTACTATCTACATTCATGTTACTGTCTAGAATCACGTTACTGTGTACAATCACGTTACTGTCTACATTCACGTTACTGTGTCCAATCACGTTACTGTCTACATTCACGTTACTGTGTACAATCGTGCACGTGTTACTGTCTACAATCGTTTTACTGTCTACAATCACGTTACTGTCTACAATCGTGTTACTGTCTACAATCGTGTTACTGTCTACACCACTGTCTACATTCATATTACTGTCTACAATCGTGTTACTGTCTACAATCAGGTTACTGTCTACAATCATGTTACTGTCCATAATCACGTTACTGTGTACAATCGTGTTACTGTCTACAATCACGTTACTGTCTACATTCACGTTACTGTGTCCAATCACGTTACTGTCTACATTCACGTTACTGTGTACAATCGTGCACGTGTTACTGTCTACAATCGTTTTACTGTCTACAATCACGTTACTGTCTACAATCGTGTTACTGTCTACAATCGTGTTACTGTCTACACCACTGTCTACATTCATATTACTGTCTACAATCGTGTTACTGTCTACAATCATGTTACTGTCTACAATCATGTTACTGTCTACAATCGTGTTACTGTCTACATTCATATTACTGTCTCCAATCGTGTTACTGTCTACAATCACGTTACTGTCTCCAATCGTGTTACTGTCTCCAATCATGTTACTGTCTACAATCATGTTACTCTCTACAATCGTGTTACTGTCTACATTCATATTACTGTCTCCAATCGTGTTACTGTCTACAATCATGTTACTGTCTCCAATCATGTTACTGTCTACAATCATGTTACTCTCTACAATCGTGTTACTGTCTACATTCATATTACTGTCTCCAATCGTGTTACTGTCTACAATCATGTTACTGTCTACAATCATGTTACTGTCTACATTCATATTACTGTCTCCAATCGTGTTACTGTCTCCAATCATGTTACTGTCTACAATCATGTTACTCTCTACAATCGTGTTACTGTCTACATTCATATTACTGTCTCCAATCGTGTTACTGTCTACATTCACGTTACTGTCTACAATCACGTTACTGTCTACAATCGTGTTACTGTCTACAATCATGTTACTGTCTACAATCATTCACAACGTTATTTGGGCGGTGGGGTTGCCTAGTGGTTAAAGCATTTGCTCGTCACGCTGAAGACCTGGGTTCGATTCCCCACATGGGTACAATGTGCCGTGATATTGCTTCAGTTGAATATTGCTCAAAGCGGCGTAAAACCATACTCACTCACAACGTTATGATGGAGCATGTTTATTTCAATCATTAATGCAACAAATTATCCGAAGGATACTGCTTTCGTTACAGTTTAAAGTCCAGTGAAGTATCAGTGTTAAGTGCGGAATCTACAACATCTTGTGAAGTACCATTAATGTAACAAGTTCCATTGTGACAACGACATGCTATCACGCAGTTCAGTTTCTATGTAGACTGGATCATGGCCGGAGGGTTTCTTGGGGATGAAGATGTGTATCTCACCTGGTACATTGTCTTCTAACGAACCACCATCCGCATGGAAACTTGAAGGAGCAGGTACTCGACACGGGGACCCCCGAGCATACCTGAGTGTTGCATCTCTCCGTCTCGCTTAATGGCTCACTGTCATACAGAAATAATGATAGCCGTCGACTTGTATTTTTCAAATATGCATGCACGCGTGGGTGTATATCTGCCTGATAATGTGGAGTATATGGCTGGAATAAATGGTCAAAACGTCCATGGTACTCACTCTTAGTGCCCTTAGGCGCATACACAACTGACCACACTGTTTGTCTTTAGATTTTGAAGTTGGCGTATCGTTGCAGTTATCATATTTAATATGTTTATCCGTTACAGCTGAATTTATCCCTTATTTTGAGTTTTTGAAAATGTACTTGCAAGCTAGATTGGCAAATACCTGCATGGAGGACGAATACATGTCCTTGTCCTGGTCCTAGTGCCACACCCACCACATGTAGCTGCAGGTTGACCAAGCCGACCAATCCGATAGAACACCTTTAAAGGTTATAACATAACACTGTTAAGTTGGCTTTGGAGATCCCAAGTAAAAATATGGTGCCCAGCAACCCATGCTTGTCTTAAAGGCGACTGCGTGATTAATTTGCTTTGTATTTCAAATGCACGGATCAATCTCCGTAATGCCAACCACTGGATTGTCTGGTCTGGTCCATATGCCGACACTTATATCAAACAAAATAAGAAATTAGTTGTACGTCCGACAAGTGATGGAGAGTTAATAAACAATCAGCATTACGTTGCAGCGCAAACGTTATCTGTTATTCCCCTGAGGGCTGTCTGAGCTGTTGGCTCTACATTAACGACCTATTAATTTCTAAGAGTCTAATATGACATGGTGAATTATTCTTAACATACATCATCGGAAGTCATTCAGAAAATCAGATATTTGGAAAACCACACCTATTCAAACCACAAACCTTTTCACACCACAGCTGTTCTGTGACACGGGAATCTTTGATGTTTAAATAAATTTACTTGTAAAATTGAAAGATACAGCCAAGTTAATTTCCAGTATTTGCACACGCGCAATTTAGTGATCTACACTTATCTTAATAACCGACAGGTCAAATTTAAGACAAACAACGTCAGAAAGACAGACTTCACAGTTGATTTCGCAGTCGCGTTTGCTTGATAGAGAGATTACATTTACAAGAATGTAACTTACGGTAACAAGTATTGTTGATGAGTCTGTATCCCTGACAACAGGACTGTGCTATCCGGTAGCATGTATTCCGTCTACGACTGGAACAAGCATTGCAGATCATTATTTTATATTTTTGTCATCATTTATATTAGTAGTTCAGATACGGTGAATCCAAAGCAGAAAGCAAGCAATAAAAGTGATATTGTTATATGAACTTACTTTGTACAGCGAGTGAAGCCCCAGAAGTTGCAGTTGCCGGTGAAGACGCCTGGACAATTGAATCTCTGTGTCTCCAAACACGGCTGTACTGAGTCATTGCCGGAACAACCTCCACAAGGTTCTGTAACACCATATGTTCTGGTCACAAATACATCACATCAGTGTGGGATGCTAGCTTACGATTTATTCTTTTTTGTTTCCTTTCTTGAAAGTATGAATTTCTGAATTCATGCTTGAATTGGCAAAGGCAAGCCTGTTAATGCGGCCAAGAAGTTTAACTTCAGCCCCAGATATATCGACGATCTGATGTCGTTCAAACACCCTTGTGTAGCCATTTTCCTTCTACTGATTCACCTATCTGAACTAGAAATATAGGGGATCAATAGGACGGAGTCATAATTATCCTACTTGCATTAATGCATAAATATTCAGGCTGGCAAAAGCTTCTCCGCAATACTTTTTAACTCTTGTTCAGATCAAAGTTAAAACATTCAAGGCTTTTTTAATGTTTTCATTGAGAACTTTCCAAGGAAGCAGAGGCCATTTCCAATTTGACGCATAATAATGACCGATGCAACTGACATTTGTACTTGCAGAGTAACTTCCCGTGTGCTATTTCCAGGTGACCACTTGACTTTGCATGTCTTCATAAAGCAAACCTAATTCAGTCAGTACAGGTGCAACAAGCATAACACTAGTCGCAACAAATGGCTAAACGTAAGTTATTGGCTAAACTAAACTGACAAGCAAGCATACACTTGGCAATTGAATTTTCCCAGACAAATGTTAGCAAAACTTTACACTGTTTCGAGGGTACTAATCGAGGGTATTTAATGCCACAAAAAATGTTACTTATCTTGTTACTTTAGTGGACGACCTCAGTTACTCTCTGTACTATTCTCCGTCTGTTAGTCGTTCACATTAAACGGAGAAGCTTTCAGAATATTTCGTATGTAAAGGGCCAGTAAGAGCTTTGTAGGGATTCTGTGTTAAAGCAATTTCTTCTCATAGAAACAAATACAAGAAAATAGCACTTGTTGATATAAACTGACCTGTCCTGTACTCGAGGGCAAATCCATTTCGACTCAAACTAGAGTTGGCCTTGAACAGGATCAGAGCTTCGTTCCCATGGGACCGGAAGTACTGTAGGGGGCGCGCTGAGCAGCAGTATCTGGTAACGTGAACAGTGTTAAATGTATTTTTATACTTGTTTTTCTAAAATCTTAATATGATAAGCAGGTAAACTGTCAGCTTGATTGTTTCAATACCTTCAATTTCTTATAACACATTTACATACCGTGGGTAGTTCTTTTTGAGAATAAATGAATTGAATTGCGTAGAATCATGATTCATTTTGAGTTAAGATCTGTTTATACATTAAAAATAAAATACGAAACATTTTAAAAGTTGATATTTTATTGACGAATTAATGTTTAAGTACTCAAGAATATAAGATAAATCAAAATTAAGGTGATACGAAATCCTGAAAGGCATACAAACCTTGGCCCGGTTCTGGCCAGATCAGTAAATCTGACTTCCACGAAGTCCATGCAAGGACTTTGACAAGGAAAGTCAAATGATCCACTGAAGCGTATCGTAATGGCTGTGTTGTTGGGTGCCTAATAATGAACAATCATTCAGTTGTGAAACATATTTCTCACGTGTTCCTGGTACATAAACGTAATTGCCTCTCATGACACCGGTGCACCTTGTGAAACAAACTATATAAAATATGTGAGTGGCGGGTATGCCCTTTATGCAATCGTTTTACAATATTACGTTGACAAAAATATAATATTCGATTAGGGGTAAAACTGATACAATGAAACATCAATATATACATATTTCATCTGAAAAAAAATTCAAATGCCTTTATGGAGTGAGAGATTTAGTTCTGTGGACTAGCAAACGAGTATGGTTTTACGCCGCTTTTTGCAATATTCAAGCAATATCAAGGAGGGGGACACCAGAAATGGCTCCATACATTGTACCCATGTGGGGACTCGAACCCGGGTCTTCAGCGTGACGAGTGGACGCTTTAACCATTAGGGTACCGCCCCTTCAGTGGACAAGAATTGAACAATATTTGTGGGCCATCGAACATATTCGCCAAAGTTGGGAGCAATCACAAGCCTCTGCGGTGGATAGCCTCGTGGT
This sequence comes from Haliotis rubra, assembly GCF_003918875.1. Classification (NCBI taxonomy): domain Eukaryota; kingdom Metazoa; phylum Mollusca; class Gastropoda; order Lepetellida; family Haliotidae; genus Haliotis; species Haliotis rubra. The sequence continues at coordinate 245,262 of NW_025767441.1, forward strand.
TAAAACGTTCGCCCTTCACGCCCAAGACCCGGTTTCGATTCCCCACATGATATTGCTGGAATATGGCTAAAAGCGGCATAAATTAAACTCACTCACTCACACTCATGTTTTTAAACTGACTGTATTTGATAAACCAAGTGGTTAAAATCGTATCTGGAGAATACGCCCTCACCGTTATAAGCCAAGAACATGCAGAGAACGCTGTGTACCCCGTGGTGTTGTAGCCAGGGGAGGTCAACGTTTGCCAAGCCGGTGTCGCCACCAAAGATGTCGAACTACAGTGAGCTGCAAATAAGAAACACAAAATCATACTTGGAGGAACCTTTTGGGAATTTGGACGCGTATGTGTCATGGTTGAAATATACTTAAAGAAACAAATAAAGGAACACAGGCAAATTCAAGTATTCCTTTACTATTTTCCAGTTCTCATCACCAGCTTTTGAACAGCGCTGTGGGAGGAAATCTAAGAATGCATAAAGGAACACTGCCATGAAGTGGTGTTCCTTATTTGTTTCCTTCAGTATATATATTTGCATTATCTTATAATAAATATGCCTGTCTTGATTGGGTGCATTTTATTGAATATTACGGATGAATGTAATTTATTCTTACAACTCTCTTAATGAAACATGTTGAAACACGTTGTGCATCGCATAAATGTTCAGTTACTACGTTTTAAACGTTTGAAAGATCATAACCAACCGTAATGCTCGAAGTGTAACTTACGATCTGTTCACGATGAATTTCATTTCCTTCTCAAATGTCCTCATTTTAAGACAAGTAGAGAACGGTTTATACCACCATATTATCATCCACATCCACCCCATGATAAATTTGTCTCATTAACAACAAATTATGCCCTACAAAGAGGATATCACTGTTCCTCAAAAGAAATTTACCATATTAAGTAGTCTTACATTGTATATCATTACATCTTGCGTACTGTATGATTTTCGTGTCTTAGCACTGTGGACCATGAGGCCTCAAATGCAAAAATAAACTTTTCACTTTTCACTTGAAACGGGATCGGGTGGTCAGGCTCGCTGACTTGGTTGACACATGTCATCGGTTCCCAGTTGCGCAGATTGATGCTCATGCTGTTAATCACTGGACTGTCTGGTCCAGACTTGATTATTTACAGACCGCCGCCATATAGCTGGAATATTGCTGAGTGCGGCGTAAAACTAAACTCACTCACTACATCACTCAAGCTTAGGCTAAAGCGCCCACTACCATAGGAATCGGAAGTCAGGTTAGTGGAGGTTGACTGTATAACAAATACTTTCAAAGGGAAAAGACATCCATTAGAGTTATTGAAATTCCATTCCACCATATTCTTGCACGTTTATTAGCAGTTATAATAGTTTCATTCGTCTAATCGTGATGCAAGTCTTACTATTCCTTCCAGGTTCCACCGACATGCAGTATCTTCCTGTCAGACCATTAGTGCACTTGCAGTAGGAGCAGTTCCTGGGGTTCCTGTAACCGTCCTTCATGCACATTGATGTCTCGAGTCCTCCTGGGCAACTGCCTGATGTGGCCACACGACATAAAGACTTGTGCATTAGTGCAGTTACATGTATATATGACAAGTAGATATTACATCAAAGTAAAGCTGAGTGGCCTAGACTCAAAATTTGCAATCTCAGCAAGTTTGATTCTGTCGTTCAAACCGCTGACAACGTTTACCCTCGGAATCCATCTAGTAGTTAAAGAGTAAAATAGTTACTCAACCCACAAGCCAGTAATTACAAAATCTACGTTTGAAAGGTACGCTTTGGAGTAGCACCATTTCAATGTGTTTACGTGTTTGTGATTACAGTGGTGGTGTTGGTGTTCGTGGAATTGAGTTTAACGTCGTGCTTGAGAATATTTCGCTGATATGACGACGTGCATGCGTGTGTATTTGTATGTGCGGCTGCTTGTCCTAACCCAGACTTAAGCTGGTTTTATAGTGCTAGCCCACTGAGGTACCATGCCGCAGTGAAGCATGAATACCCCACTCAGACACATTATACTGACTCCGAGCCGACCAGTCCTTGATGTACCCATTAATGCCGAGCGCCAGGCAGGGACCAACAAGTACCATATTTTAACGTCTTTTGGTATGACGCAGTCCGGGATCGAACCCGCGACCTTCCGCACTCCGGGCGGACGCTCTAAACACTACACCACGGAGGCGGTCTTGTGATTACAGTAGGCTCGTCACCTTCAACCTTTTACCACCCAATAGGACCAGGAAGAAAGCAGCTGAAAATGTGCTATCGTTTCATGTTACTAGCTAGCTAGTGATATTCTTTACAGACATTACCATACAATTACAAGCGTGTAAAACATTGATCAGTAACCTGTCAGTTCACAGGATGAACGCGCACTAAGTGGCATACATCAACTACTACAGCAGTCCGTCGAGGGTCTGACAAGGCCACAAGCCTCCAATCAGATACTACATCATATTACAAATAATCTAATTAGAAACATATTCTAATAACCCACCTGAACAGTATAATAAATTTGCAAGTTTCACATCGTAGAAGGAGAGAGCTTTGCTGAATCCAAAAGTCCTGTCAACGTCAGGTTCCCTCCCGGAGATTGTTTTCTGTCCATTGTTGGAAAACATCTGCAATAGAAATGTAAGCATGTGTTGCTACCATCACCGGACATATACCCAATCGGTGTTCTCTTTGTTCACATACTATCCCCAATCCTGCATCTCCACAGTAAAAAAACAAAATGAAAAACTTAAAGCTTTTGTGCTTTCAATACAACTGTGTACCTTACATGTTTCATTTTGTGCCTTATCACGGTGAAAGGCACACTTTGTAACTTATAATTACTTTTTACATGTAACGGCGAACGAAAAGAAGGAAGACTTTAAGACTGAACACACAAACACAAAAAAAAAACAACACACACACACACACACACACACACACACACATACACCCGACCTCATCTGTGTATGGTGTTATAGAAATTCTTACATCTCAAACCGCGAAATATTGCATATTGTCTTTTTACAGTACATTAACACATGGCTGGCTGCTAACAATCAAGGTCCACATTGTTGAGGGGACCTATACAACACGTCGTGTTTGGTTGTTTGTCTGTCTTCAAGGAAGGGCGCTGGGATATATTCAGAAAAGTGCCCAGTGAAGGTCCGGGTTAGAATGATCCTTCAGTAACCAATGCTTGCCGTAAGAGGCGACTAACGGGATCGGGTGGTCTTGGTTGACACATGTCATCGGTTCCCAATTGCGCAGATCGATGCTCATGCTGTTGATCACTGGATTGTCTGGTCCAGACTCGATTATTTACAGACCGCCGCCATGTAGCTCGAATATTGCTGAGTGCGGCGTAAAACTAAACTCACTCACTATTCGGAAAAGTACAATTCAATGTTCTTGTTTCTAAAATCCACTGCATACTAATTTGTTTTATAGAGGAAAACGTATTTCACAATACATGTAGGTTACTCCAGACCAACCCCGAGGCCAACAAAAATTGATTGATGCTAATATGAACCAACAGCTATTAGTAATCATGCTACTTACGAATGCCCCGTAGTGCAATAGGGAGGAGTAGTCGTAAGGAACGCCCAGCGTTACGATGCGTCTCCAGGTGGTTCTGAGGAACTTGTGAAGCTTGCCAGGACGCACGTTGCTCCAGTTGATGTTCAAATATAAGTCTCTGTCTGGTCTCTGATGCTCTGGCACGAATCCCAGAGCATGGCCAATCTCTCTGGCTACGATCCCTCTCTAAAACACATACATTCAGTGTTGTATTAATCAGTAGAATCGTAGAGAAATGAAAGCTTGGATCATTGGATTCATTAAATCAGACAGATCAGAACAGCTTCTGTACCTTGCCAAAAACAGAAGGTGCATATGAAAACGTTTTTACTGAGACTATTGCTGAGAACTGGGGTATCATGGGACCCTCCATTTATCGTGGTAGTTAATGTTGTCGCCATCGGGATTATAGAACAGCTTCTGACATTTGGCATTTTATACATATTTTCAGTTGACTCATGTTTAATCTTCATTTCTATCACAAACATTGTGGAACATAGTCTCAACCCATTAAATATGATCGTAGCAATCCAGTTTGACCCGGACATCGAAGCAACTCTCTATTATCGGGTAATGCTATTTTCTTACTATGGCACGCGGTACAAGCAAATGACACTGTGAAACGTTTACTAAGACAAGTAACAAATCTTAATAGTTTTATAATTAAAAAAAAAATATTTAGGAATTTCATTCACATTAGTGATATCATCATGTTTTTAACCAAAACATCTGAAACTTCAGTTCATTTCGATGCAAGGTAAGAATAACTTAACAACATATTGTTTTGCCGCCTTAAAACGTACCATACAATTTGCTGCCGTGTGCAGAGTGAAGTTGCATAATACGTCACTTCCTGTTATATTTTTAGGATAATGAATGTAATGGCAGTAAATAATTGTTTCAAAATGTTCCAGATGAATACTTTAAGATTTCTACGATTAGACATAACATTCATGACTTTTTCAAGAGCGATGAACGTAATTTGCATACGTAAACAACCGGCGCTGTCTTCTCTCCCGATTTTTTCACGTGCAGATATAATAGAGAGCCCGCGATAAGAGAGAGTTCCAGTATAATATTCTGTCAATACAATAACTTGTTGCAGAAAATGAAGTGCAGGCATGGCAGAATGGAATCGGAGACATAAAGACAATTCTCTTAAAAATCCCATTTCTAAATCTGACATGAATTTCACCTACACACATCTTTATACCCAGAGTGAGTGAGTGAGTGAGTGAGTGAGTGAGTGAGTGAGTGAGTGAGTGAGTGAGTGAGTGAGTGAGTGAGTGAGTGAGTGAGTGAGTGAGTGAGTGAGTGAGTGAGTGAGTGAGTTAATATTTAACGTCACATCGGCAATATTGCAGCCATATCGTGACGAAAACAAGCCATGCAATAAAAAGTAGAAACATTTTGAAGATTAAAACCTGTCGACGATGGATAGTAAAAAGACTAGAAATCAAAGTTATAAGTATAAAACTACCGCAAAGTTAAAATATTCCAATTAAAGAAGACAATACAATATAAAATACGGGCTATAGCTCGCCAACAATTGCTTTATACCCAGAAATACCAAACAACATAAGTAGTACATGACATGGAGAGACCCATAGACAGACCTGATTGCAGCCGGCACCAATGGATATCGTCTGAGGATAAGGCTTCATACCCAGGAAGGACCAGCACCTGGTGACGACAAATAACCACCTTTGCATAACGACTATAACATAGGTATGGGGTGTCACAATCAAATATATAGTTATTAAAATGAGCATATCCTGCTCCACATTGTTCACGGTGAATACTGTATGAACGTTGCCGAGCCAAGAATATTCCATTGAAGACTGACATCCAGCATATTATAATTTAACGTATCGTATTATCTTACGGAAGGAAATTAGGATATTTAATTATTGAGTTTGGGCTTCCAAACAATATACAATTGTATATATTCGTTGGAATCAGATTCGAGCAACATTATAAACCAAACAAAGAATAGGCAATGTGGCGTAACGGACCAGATTGCGATTTTCAAATGAGTGGTCATCCTGGGTTGCCCTGGTCTTGATCGATCCTTGACAACGTCTGTTTGTTGGTCTTTCCGGATGACTAGTAGTAACCAAGCCGACGCCAGCTCCAGGCATACCCACTATCTGCCATTTCAGTCTCAATGAAAGTCTTCTCCTCGGCATTTAACGTGTATGGATGAAACGGATAGAACGTTCACAAATGTTATACCCTTGAACGGAGAGGCAGATATACTGCTTTCCATGATATGAGTGGGTAGCAAGCTTCACATGCATGCTGGCTGGGCTTTGGCAACCCTTTCAAACTGAAGTGTGAGTGTGAACTGGATTGTGGCGCTTACAAAGAAAAGAAAACTCTTCCTGGAGCACTCGCAGCGTTACCAAATGAGTGCAGTCTCCGTGGCCAGGTTCTGGAATGTATATAATGTGATACCCAACGTCACTTACCCAACAAGTCGCCTGAACACCATCTTTGATCCCGCGGCAGCACCAACGTCTTGGAAGTCCAGGCGCGTCTCGTTCTCCCAGTAAGTTATGCCGTCCAGTATGACCTGCCTACTGTCTGGGACTGAAGTTGAAACACCTTTGTTACATGCAATCGGTCAAATCACAAAGCCTGACCATCCGATTCATTTTAGCCCAAAAAACAACTGTTAATTAAATGGGTACATGCCTAAAACTGCCAATTTCGTAAAAAGTACGTACCTACTTCAAACCACTGACGATTGTACAATAGTTATGTGTTTATTTGTTCTTTAATGCCACGTTCCTTATATATGTCGGCGTCATTAAGCGAGTCTTGGACAGACAAGCCAGTGATTGATTTTTGAGCAGTATTCTATACCTTCTGAGTACGTAAATAGAGGATATTATATGAGTGCCCATGTCATACTATGTTTACGACACTATGTTTACGAGTGCTTAAGTGTTGGTATTTCCCGAGCGAGAGCGATGGATATACCGATATTTAGGCACGAGTGTCGTAATCATAGTATAATATGGGCACTCATATAATATTCTGTTTATTACTGAAGTCGTCAAATTGAAAATAAACCCAAATCTACTTTCAAACATAGGCTGGCTACACGCCGTCGCCGAATGTAGAGCGCAACGTCACAGAAGAAACGTGACGTGATAGAATCGTTCATGACGTCACGTCACCATGACAAAATGATATTTTGCCCTAGGGCATCGAATGAAAAATATGAACCCCGATATGTTCGCCCTCGTAGGTAGTAAAAAAAGATTTATTTGGACCAATGGGCTCACATGTGCAGTAATTTCACTGAAAGGATACCTACACAAGTCGAAGTCGGATGTGATCTGGTAAGGAATCACGGTGCCAGGCCATCTTAAATCGACCAGGGCTTTCCGTTTCCTTCTGCCCAGAACGGAAGTAGAATTTCTCAGGAACTCAAGGATTGTAGGATCGTCATTCAGATCTCCTATTATAGCGTCAACATCGGCACGATCGAGAGGAATGTCGTCCGAAGGGTCGAATATACTTTCAATTGCGATGCTTGTCTGGAAATGTCAACAGAGGAAATCTGGATGCTAAGAGTCTGACAGTTACGTGTTATTGGCTGTTACGGTATGCAATAATCTAACCCTGACTGAGTGCTGAAGCTGGCAGTGTAACATCATAGTGTATGTCTTGAAGACCGTAGAAAGTATTTATAATCAAAGTACATTGAATTTGCACACAAAGTATCCATATCTTTTCGTTCCGCGAGCAAACAGGCATAAACATGCTACTGAACATGCTACTTCTTTACTTTGGAATGTGTACATTTAGAATGTCGATATCTACAATTTAGAAACAAGCATATGGTCAATACGTCAGTGTGGAAGGTCTGCAGAGGATTTTCAGCAGATGAAATGTCACATAATTTGGGCGTTTTCTTCAGACTATATATTGGGAAACAGAAGCACATCATGTTACAAGGATTAAAGTAGTCTTACAAGCGGCAGACCGAGGGCGCTTGCTATCCTTCCTTCGATTTCTGCCACTTTGCATGCAATGTATAGCAGGTCCACAATCGATCTTCCTCGGATAATGCTGTCGAGTATTAGCTGAAAGATACGGTAAAGAACATTTAACATCATGCTGAGATACGATTAGGCCATCAATTACATCAATTACATCACTGAATATGAAATCCATTGGTTGGACATTGTTTTCATAGTCTTGTATAAACGCAAGTATGAACGACTTTGGGAAAACATTGACGGAAGAAATATTAGAAAGATAACATTTTAGGAACAGCCACACAAAACATTTTTTCTCTATTTTTATTTTGAAAATATATAAATACTGTTTGTTTACTGTTTGTTGCTAACGTTATACGTACCGCATCGTTAAACGTGAGTGTGAATCCCGTCATGTTGAGTGGCACTCCCCCCCAGAGTCAGCTGCAGACCGGTCAAGTTCATCATTGGCCCCATGCTGATGGTCTGACCTACCATGCGACGCACATCTGTGCTCATGGTGACATTACCATCTTCATCTTCGGCTGCAGCACCCCCTACCAGCAGCACCACAAACACCCATATGCTGCAGAGTACCATTGTTCACTGACTTGCGTCCCACTACTACTGATGGGATAATCACACCCAATATATATACTGTGTTGGGGATGGGCGGATGAGGACCTTCTGACCATTCAAATCACTGACGTGATGACCTGTTTATCTCCATCTCCATAGCTTACACCACAGTTTGTAAAGATTCGGTGACGCATAGCAGTGCATCCGGGTAGAGAGTTTATTGTGCTAATAATGGATATTCAGGCGTTTACTTTCAGCATCTCAGCAATAAATAATGGCCACGTATTTCGTAGTTCTTTTTTGATTATGGAATGTTTGTCTCGCACTTTGATAACTATTGAAATAAAATTGTTGTTTTTTTCAATTCGGAAGGACTAGTTGATTCAATAGTATAATAGGTGTATTGACAGAAATGCCATCAAATTTGATGTAAACATTTAAGTGGTACTGCTGTTTTATTAACGTTCAAACATACCGGACACAGTCTTACAACAAAGTTAAACCATTTAGCCCCAGGTGAGAAAGTGACTGCATAACATTGTCACAAAAACATTTAGGAGGCAAATTTAAAACCCCAGGTGTGGAGAAAATACAACAGTCGTTTTAACAATCAAGTGATCAGTGGCACAGGCGGTGACATCGCACATACAATTCATCCTCTTTTTATTGCATTTTGTTTACACGGAGTATATGATGAGAGGTCCGCGATATTTATATTTAATGTTAGCATCTGCGTTTTAAGGGGTGTGTTTGAACTGATTAGATACTTCTAAAGATCAAACAGGTTGTTTTTTGTGTGTCTATGATGGGGTAAACATGGGAGTGTTCAATGTGCAATGCACACATGGTGGTTTCAGAAAATATATGAACAACGCCGAAACTCTATTTGCTCTTCTATGTCTCAAACTAAAAGCTGCTATAGCCTTGATTACAAAGAATTTCAATTACAGGAAATATACCTTGTAGCACTTACACGAGCACCGATATTGGCGTGGTGTGTAGATGATTTGATCGGCTAATACTGCCCGACAACGTAGGCGTGTTAACGTTGCGAGTACAAGAACAACAATCGTGAAGTTTGAGATAAAATAGTTTGACAACAAATTTGAAGACGTCGCTATAAGAACCAACGATGACTGGAACCATGTTTAGATTGATCATAACATAATGATATGCGTTCTTTTACAACGACCCGTGAAGATGAGGGTTAGAATTGATCTTCAGTAACCCATGCTTATCGTAAGAGGCGACTAACGGAATCGGGGTGTCAGGCACGCTGACTTGCCTGACACATGTCATGTTATCCCAGTTGCGTTGATCGATACTCATGATCGATACGCTGGATTGTCTGTTCCAGACTCGATTATTTACAGACCGCAGTCATATAGCTGAAATATTGCTGAGTGCGGCGTAAAACAACAAAACAAATCAAAATACCGTTTCTGATCGGTGAATATTACCAAAGCCACCAAATCATTCACAACGGACCACATGTTCATGTTTGGCTATGTTACCACGAGTTAACAGTTGACACATTGTTTCTGAAATTCTAGCTGCTTATAGGACTACTTTGTACGTTTCAAATGTCCAACAGCTGTGAAAACACAATGCCTTTTAGGCAATGGTCAAATTTACCTGTTATATGTGTCTTTACACTTTCTTAGTACAGATCCTTGGGGTGAGTAGCATTCGAGATTCCAAAACATGTTCACGTCCTTGTCAGCCATCTAACCCACTCAGCCACCTTGGTTTACACCAAAATGGTAGCCTAGACCTCATACTGTGTGTACCACGAGTGTCAATACCATAGCTTTTACAGCACGGTGTCTTTCAGAAAGTGGTCAAGCCTCAAATATAACACGTTACATTTGCCCGCTTTCTAAAAGCAAATGTGTATTCTTCGTACGTTTTAGTATTACTTCTCTATTTCAACAAACCTATTTGCTTTATCTACATTCATTAATCCCGTTTGATGCATTCATGTAAAGCCTTATGAAAAGATTGTACTCTCAACTGAAGCCTAAACCTGCCTCTAATATTTGCCTGTTTATAGAAATGTATGTTTAATTCCTTAACACATAACTAAACGCGTTCTTTCCCCAATATTTCTTACCTGTTGTGTTTAGCACTTGGATGTGTTTCTAGTCTGGATGCCAGTTGCTGGTGATCTATAGCCCATATTTATGTTGTAATGTCTTAAATACTCTATGATTTTTGGTTACCTGCTAGTTTTATATCTCCAACTGTGATATACTAGTTGTATTACAGTCCTTTGGCGACAGATTTTAAAATATAAAATTATAAAGTATTTACTGTTTTAATCACGATATGGCTGAAATATTGCCAAAGTGACTTTCAATTTTAACTCACTCACTCAAGTCTGAATGCAGAATGACCCGTACACTCCTGAGGCCTAGTTATGGTGTCCACCTCCGTGATATTCCAGGAATGTGCTACAAGTGACGTAAAGCATTACCAGCCACACGCACGCACTATCACTCACTCACTCACTCACTCAAAACCCACACACTCACTCACTCACCCACTCACCCAACCACCAACCCATTCACCGACCGACCCTCAATGTTTTAGGGACCATGGTTGGCATGGCATCATCTATGAGATGGAAATGGACCATATCTGGGTCAAGTATATAGATCTGGTGCCAAGTTAATACAATTAATTATATGCTCTCTATTTGTTTAATGGTAAGTTTCTGCTGGAATGTAATTAACTGGCACTCCATCATTCAGACTGAAATGCACTATGGACGGTATGGAAAAGACGCGTCAACATCCTTTGTAGATCTATCTTATCTTGAACTGTTTCTGGGAGGTCGTCCAATGTTAAACAATGTGCCCCATTTGTTACAGGTCAAAGTCTGTGGTATGGGAGCAGAAGGACATGTCGGTTGCTACTCTCTGTTCGCTTCAGATATGTCCACAGTGCCTGCAAAACACATCCTTGCATGACATGAAAAACAACTCCCTCCTCCCCTCTACTAACTCACCCCCTCACTCACTCTGTACATGTTCTGCAGGCCCAGTCAGTGTCAGTAAAACTAGTTCTCTCTTCGAGTGCAGTAAGGGACGCTAGCGCATTAAAATCAAAACGAATATGGTTATAAATATGTGGAATTGATTTGTGTACTATGAAATAAAGGCATACTTTATTTTATAATTCGCTATGTTGCTGCCATCAGTATGTGTATTTGCATTGCAAAAACAGTTATACTGACCAGCAATAAAAATGCAACTCAAAATTCATGAAAATTATACTTTTTCAGCATGAGTTTGGATTTGATACTTAACACAATTGTTTTGATTTCTTGCATTACATTTCTTTTGCTGGTCAGTATACATAATCACACATAGGAGGTGCATAAGTAAACCCCGTGAAAGAGAAATAGATATGCGTGCACATATAAAGAATATAGGAAACTAATTCAAGAAAATATTTATTAAAACTGTTTTCCCCACTTAAATGACATCCTGCAACGGTCAAGCTTTATCTAGCCATGGTTGTTAAAGAGAATATAACAAACTGACAAGCCACTTATTAAACAGGGACACAGTTTGACCGATTAGTCGTGCAAGGGTCCTCAAGTCTTGCGATCGAATTGAATATTAAACCCCCTCTGATACAGCCGCCCCCAACCCGAGTAAGATCAACAGATTTGAGTAATTTTTCCGACTTACAAAATATAATGGTTAGTACGTAATTTCTCTATGATTTTCTCCAGAACTTATGCAATGTGACCTGCAGTTGCGTAAGGTAGACCTTTATGACAAACAAGCTGACAATTTAATCTGATGTCTAGACGGAGTAATAAACACAGCTTGTGTCCACAAAGCTATTACGCTTTCAACAAATGTTTACAGTCATATTTTCTCATAATTCTACTTTCCTTTAATGTCTGTTATATCCGGAATCTTTCCATTGTTGACTTAAAATGTTCAGTGTTGTCTGTCCACTTTTTAAAGAATTCTCTATGGTTCGTCAATATCCTATTTTTAGTATCTTATGTAACACTCAGCTATAATCCATGTGGAGGTAATATTAAATTGTTAGCTCCAGATGAACCAGTGATAGATATAATGAACATCAGTCAACGCCGTACGATGACATGCATTCAAGGCATCGCGTCTGACAATACGAAGAGTGTAGTGAGTTACTTGGGGCCTGTCCTTTCCATTTCAACGGGGACAATTGTTTTTATCTCTTGCTTTGACAGCTATTATTGTCAAATGACTTTACCATCTGAACATTTGTTTTCAAATACTTTACGACTTCTCATTTCTAATATTGAACCCGCTGTATATCCTGTCTTCATTTGAAAAATATAATTGATGATGAAAACGATGGTGACGTGGTTGTGGTTAGAAAGACGGATTAAGATAAAAAATATGATTTTAGTTAAGGTGTACCTCATCCCCAATAACCATGGGATCAAAGGGGGGGGCCGTAATTTTTAAAGGCCAAACCAATTCACTTTTTGTTTATGTCTCGACAGAAACTGACATCTAAATGGTATTCAATCAGTTCTCAGTCACCCTAGGGGGCGGTGGGGTAGCCTAATGGTTAAATCTTTCGCTCGTCACGCCGAACACCCGGGTTCGAAGCCCCACATGGGTGCAATGTGTAAAGCCCATTTCTGGTGTCCCCCGCCGTGATATTGTTGTAAGATTGCTAAAAGCGGCGTAAAAGTAAACTCACTCACCCTAGGAGCCAAATAATTAAGACTTCATTATCAAAAATCTTAAAAATGTTCCAGGTATATTATTTACAAGTCTGACTGAGATTTATTGTTCTTGAAAGTAATTGAATCAATAACCACAATAACCACAGTGACCATCTAGTCATCCTTTCAGTCATCTGATATAAGGTAAGGTGGGGTGAACTGGTGTCTAACGCCGCGTTCATGCATATTACAAAGCTTGTACTAGTCAGCCCTAACGCCGGTTGTATAATGCTAGCCTACTGGTTGATTGGTTGGTTGGTTTCTTGTTTAACCACACACTTAGCAATATTCCATCTATATGGCGGCGTTCTGTAAATAATCAAATCTGTACCAGACAATCCAGTGACCAACAGCATGAGCATCAATCTACGCAATTGGGATACGATGACATGTGTTAACCAAGTCAACGATGTCCCTCCGGATTGCGCGATAAACGATGACAACAGTTCGAAGCTCCCACATCGTATGTTAACCAATAATAAATAACGATGGGGTGTACTAACGACGTCCGTCTGGGTTGTGTGATAATAGGTAATAACAGTTCGAAGCATCAGCGGTTATCCATACTAAAATTAAACAAATTGTTTCACGGTTAAGTATTATAAGACTCAAGTCACGTCGACCTGGAAATGCTTCTTTGGTCAGAGTTTGATCTGCACAGTTACTCTCAAGGGAACCAAGGGAAACCTTGTTTCCCACGAGAACCAACTGAGTCGTAGATAGAGTTGAACATGATCAATGCAGTTACGCTGTGTTGCCTGATGTCGATATTATCAAGTGTTTTCGGATTTGTATTTGTGTCATTATTTTGAAAAAAATGCATTTCCTTACGATCTAATTGGTAAAGTTATGCTAACTGACAAGTAATGTTTTGTTCCCTTTAGTTTAGTTCTCAAGTCAACTTAAAAGTGCTCGTTAAGTCTACTAGATCATCGTGTAAAATCAAATTCTGTTAATGACGCTATCATCGATTAACAATGCCAATCATTGTCAGTACCGTCAATGAAGAAGTTAAGGAGACGGATCAAATGCAGTTATTTGAAAACGCGTTAAATGGCTGTATCGACATTAACGCTATTGTATATGATGCTATAAAATCACAGGTAACTTCTCCATTGTTGGTAATAGCAACGTTCGTCAACTACTTAAATATGGGCCTAAGTATCGGGACAACAACATTAAAATCATTATGGATGCTGTGGAAACACATGTCAAACAAGAGTAATCGGTTTATGTGTTATGCCCCGGAAACGAAATCCACCCCTCTTTGAGACTAAGTCCAAATCGTTTCTATGGAAATCGAGAAAAACAAAAATGCCAAAAATCTGTAAAAGGCAAAAGGCAACACTTTAGGTTGTGTTTCATACATTTACCAATTTGTGTTGAAACATATTGAACGGACGGACAGACTAAAAGAGAAGATGAACCTGAACAGACTAAAAGAGAAGATGAACCTGTAGAATGTCTTTCAGAGCGGGTTAAGTCTGTGCGTGATGTTGTCATTGGCAGAATGCATAAACTGTAAAAGAGGAAACAGAATTGGAATAAACCCATTCTGTCCCAATCAAATGCCATCCAAAGTCTGACTGCCCTGCATGAGGTTGTAGTTATTCCCACTGACAAAGCCTCAAATAACATATCCATTTAAGTAAAACCAGTACATAAATTGTTTGATTAAAAAACTTGCTATACGTGACATATATCAAATAATGACACATATAAGGCCAGTATGTTAACTGAAGACGATATTTGCCAAAGCATTCAACGGTACAATCAACGTTTGGCTTGAATGTTAAACCTGTAGACATGTCCATCCCTCTTTTGTACGTAAAACTACATACAAATCGGTATAAATCCGAATTACGGACGGTTCATGGACGACCTCCAGTTACATGGACTGGTAACATTCCTTTAAGGACCCGCAATTCCCAGTTGAAGATATGCGCCCTATACGTGTGCCCGAAACCTATGACCGTGGGTACATCGGTTTCTGTAATTTTCAGCGCCATATTGGTACTCATGGTACCGACTGTATTCCGGGTGTGAATGCATGTACCCTACAACTTCATTTGTAGTAAATGCTCGGCTGGCCAGGCTCATTCAGGTGGTTGACCGTATGGCACAATAAGTATCCCTATTGCAAGGATCGATAGTTCTTGTAACCTCTGGATCGTCTTTGCTGGAAGGTTTAAGGACCACTGCCATATAGCTGAACCGCGGCATTAAAGAACAAACAGACCAAATAAAATAGCTTTTCCCAACGCAATTATATCCAGTTTCTAAGTGCAGTATCGATTGCTACAAGAACGCATCCGATGTGTTCGTGAACTACAAGACCGACGAGGTCAAACAGACCATCAGCACCATGTTTATGTGGCATACTGATTTCCTTATAAGCTTGCTACAATTGATCAAGTGAATTTACTTGTCTTGATAAAGTTCGGGTTATAGATGATCCATAGCAAACATTGATGAGGGTAAGAGACGTTTCGATGGGTGAGGGTCAGTGTACATTGCATGTTATGACAATTGGGCCCCTTTTCACAAAGTTCTCGTAACCTTTCTCGTACCATTCGTACTTCCTATGTCACAGTATGGTAGGTACGACTGCTACGAGAAAAGCTAAGAGATCTTAGGCTTACGAGAGCTTTGTGAAATGGGGCCCCGGGAACAATGACGCGCAATCAGCCATGGAGATGAGTTTCACAATCCGATCCATTTAGACGTTTTACAACAGTTGTTGCTTGGGAACTAACACGGATCTTTGCGAGTGAAAATAATGTCAGTTGGTACTGATGCTATGGGCCTCGTCACCAGGGTAACAAATACACCCTTTACATCTGTACTTGTTGGCATCATATTCACAGAGAGAAACGGTTCCAGCTCACAAAGAAGTGTGTTGCATTGTACAAGACCAAAACACTGATATCGCAATACAATGAATGCATCATGAAAAATTAATGATCCTGACGCAGTTAAAACGTATCATTATCGTACTTTAACATCTACTAATTAGGATATGGATTGCCATTAATGATCAGTCTTACTATGGATTCTACAGATTAAAAACATTTATACAAACAGCAAGCGATCCATTTACTACTTCCAACGAAATTGATTTCATTAGATAAATTAACACGTCATGAACTGTAAACCTCTACAGATGCAAACACATCTTCGCAAACTGCATCTGCTGAATGAGGTGGAACACAGGAAGGAGGATGGGCTTCGTCATCTGGGACGATTCACAACAGACACAGACATGACGTCCTTCACAAGTCTGATGTATGTCAACGTGCTGTTTCTTCTTGTTGAATACTTGAAGGTAACAGGTAAGCAGTTCCTGTGTTTTAGTCAAGTTGAATAGTGTAACGATAATCAGAAATTAACGGTTTGATCAGCAACGTCTATTGCGACGAATGGTTTATTGATAACAGAACCATTCAAGCCAACTTTAGAGATCTAACTAGGTAATTGGATACCATCGTTATAAATGTAAAGGGTACTGTAGTACACAGAACGAACAGTCACTGAAATAATCATGGAAAAGAAAAAGACAAAACTTTCCTTAAAGGTCACATGCAACCAAAAAATCAAACATAATTAAAACACAATTATCACTTATTCATGACATATAATATACATTGCTGGTTATGAAAAAACATATAAACAAAATTATAAGCGTACAAACGCAAATCAAATGTGCAATATTGTGTACTTGGGTTTACATCCCTCGAAACGAAGCAGCCGGGATACCGAACCCAGTCAGAGCGGGTGGGTGTGCACTCAAGTGTAACGGCTGGTTCATTTGCAGATGCCCTCACGGCTCATAGTGAGTGTATATATAGAGATGTTGGGTTTTGTAAATACATGCTCATTTTTTGTGTATAACATTTTGCAATCAACACACATCATAATATGTCATGTGTTCAAGTATCACACCTGCCTGTCTGTGTAATTACATAATGTGACAGAGACCGAACTCGGGCCATAAATCAATGCATTTTGTTTATGGTGTATAGTCTGATTGGTGTTGAGTTTAAATTGCATGTGGTCAGTGATCGCAGTTGTGTATTGAATATTGTCATTAGCAGACAGGCAGGCAGACACACAGGTGTCAATAAAACAAGACATTGAGTTTTGTCTGTGACAACGACATATCTATATCACAGTTAGAATTCTGTCAACGCTAAATAATGACATTGCTTTTAAATATCGAACTGAGAAAGTGACTCGGTAAGAAGAACGTGTGGTGAAATAGTCAAATGAAATTATATAAACAGTTAAATCGGTAATCTACTGTCATAACATATAAAAAGCTCGCGCCTGAGAAATATCAACAAAACATTAGAAAAAATAGCTCACATCAAAGCCTCCCGACTACGAGTACTCACCCGGTCACCGCCAAGAAAGACTGTCTGTCTTGAAATGTGAAACGCCTCACTTGTTGACACATAATAATAATAATTATAATAATACTTTATTGCCCAAGAAGGGAATTTGTCTTGCGTTATGAACGCTGGAATTACAATAAACACCTATATCCATTACACACACATTACAACACGAACAACATCATCGCACGACCTGAGGAGCTCTCACAGATCACAGTGAGCAATCAACAGTGGTTAAAATGATTTAAAGTACGTTATAACATGACCAAATGTTGTTGTTTCAAAGATTAAACGAATGTAAAGGGGAAAGATAAAATTGGACATTAAGAAAATAAATAAATAAACTACAATGTATAACACTTTAAGACTAACACTGGATACAGAACAGATACCTAAAACACAGTAGAATGCTAAGAATAAATAAAACTACTTCTGTTTGTTTAAAATAACAATACTGTATGGGATAAATGAGTCGGTGGCTCTCTTTGTCATGAGGCGGGGAGTTTGATAGCGGCGGCCTGAAGGAAGAAGTTTATATTCGGGATGAAGAAAGTGGTTCGAATCTGTACAAATTTTGAGTGCTAGATTTCTGACTTGCCGCTGACCTAGACATGTGATGTCCTCGAAGGTTGTACCTGAAATTTTGCCTGCTTGAGTTATTGTTTTGGAGAATTTGTTTCTTGTTTTATTGTGAGAGCCCCCGACCACGCTTCAATGGAAAAACAAAGAACACTTTGCATAAATGTTTTGTAGAATAAAACAAGCGTGGGTGTGCTAACATTGAATGATCTAAGTTTTCTCAGGAAGTACAGGCGTTGTTGGCACTTAGCATAGATTCTGTCCGTATTCTTGTTCCAGTTGAGCTTATTGTCTATAACAGTTCCCAAATACTTATAGTCTGACACGATTTCTATATCAGAGTCATGAATAGTCACAGGCAGTAAATCTTCCTTCTTAGTCCGGAAGTCTATTATCATTTCTTTTGTCTTTTTAGTATTCAGGACAAGAAAGTTATCGTCACACCAGTCAGAGAAATTTGATATTGCACGACGGTAACATGTTTCATCACAGTTAGTGATGAGTCCAGCGATGGCAGCATCATCAGCAAATTTAACAGTGTCCCTTTTACTGTGCTATTGCAGTCATTGGTATATAATGTGAATAAAACTGGAGATAACACACAACCTTGTGGCGCACCGGTGCTGATGGTTTGATAGGAAGATATTGTTCCGTTTACCCTCACACACTGAGCTCTGTTTACCAAAAAAGTCTTTTATCCACAGAATCGTGTTGCGATGCACATCCATTTCACACAGTTTCTGAATCAGGAGGTGAGGTTGAATCGTGTTGAATGCGGAACTAAAGTCCACAAACATAACCTGTACATACGACTTTGGCGTATCGGTGTGCGTATATATTGCGTTCAACAGTGTTGTCGTAGCGTCCTCTACTCCTCTCCTCGCTTGATATGCAAATTGCAGTGGATCTAGAATGTCTCTGACATCTTGTAGTAAGCGAGACAGCACAATTCTTTCAAAGCATTTCATAATGATGTATGTAAGAGCGACTAGACGGTAGTTGTTAGGCTCGAGTGGTTTGGGGAGTTTGGGAACCGGGGTGATCTTTGACAGTTTCAATATGGCGGGGATTTCATGATCACCAAACGATCTTTCGAAAAGTCGGGAAAATACATAGGAGAGTTCCGAACAACTTTCCTTGAGAATCTTACCATTCATGTTATCCGGTCCGGGCGATTTCCGTGCATTTATCCTCTTGAAGACGATACGTACTTCCTCTTCTGATATTGGTGTGTGTTCTTCTGTAATTGGAATGGTATCCATGACGTCATTAAAACATTTGGAAAAGTCAACGTTGTCAAAGCGGGAGTAAAATGTATTTAGCTGTTCAGCATATTGGGCTTCATCTGGAACTTCAATATTTTTTTTACGTTTTCCGCATCCGGTTTTAGTGTGTATGTGTTGCCAAGCACTGCGCATGTCCCCTCGGAGTAGCTTATTCTCCAGTTTAGATTTGAAAGAGTCTTATTTGAATCCTTAAATCCTTCTGTAGGTCGCGTAATTTTACTGCATCGTTGTCCTTAAAAGCTATCTTTTTCATGTTGAGCAGATGTTTGAGATCTTTCGTGACCCACGGCTTGTTGTTCGGGTAGATCTTAATTTCTTTCACAGGTACTATATTGTCCACACAGAAAGTTATGTAACTGGTAATCACATCTACGTTGCTATCAATCGTGGCGTCGGGCTCGAGTAAACTGTCCCAGCTTGTGCAATCAAAGCTCGCTCGAAGCGTCTCCAGTGAATCTTTATCCCACTTTTTAATGATTTTATTTTCATTCTTCCCTGTTTTTAGCTTTTGTCTATAGGCGGGTAGTAATAGAACAGTGTTATGGTCAGACGATCCCAACGGTGGTCTGGATACTGATTTGTAGGCTTGCTTAATATTTCCAAAACACTTGTCCAAGATTTTGTTATTCCGTGTAACACATGACACATATTGGTGGTAGTGGGGTAGCACAGATTTAATATTGCATCCATTAAAGTCACCCAAGAAGAATTTCGGAGCACCTGTAGATAGGTTCTCAATTTCCTGGATGTGATCATATACTTGCCTAGCTGCGTTGTCGTAGCAGCCGGATGGGGGGATATATATCAACACAATAAATACTTGGCCGAACTCTCTAGGATGATAATACGGTCGGAATGACACAGATAGTAATTCCAAATCTGGTGTCATTACAGACTTCCTCAAGGTCCAATTATTACACCAGTTCTTATTCACAAATATGCACACTCTTCCGCCCTGTGATTTTCCGGTTAGCTGAGTAGATCTAGATCCGGGATCCTTACAAGGTTCTTTTATGTAACGAATAGATTATTAACTTTTTATTTGTGCTCATGACCTCATAATCCGGGCATACATCCTGTTTCAAGCTCCGCGAACCTATTCAGTGCGCATGCCTCAGGAGCGCAGCGCAGCCCAGCTGTTGAAACCAGTTTTCCCCCGGAAAGTCGGGGGAAAATTAGTGAATCGTTTAAACCCCGATTTCGCGCGGTTTTTTCATCGCGTTATTTTTCAACTTTATAAGTTGCATTTGCATTTTTCATCATTTGTTTCGGTAAGTCCATACCGAAAGGTATCAGAATCTGCAAAGTTGTGTTTTACGTTGCATGTGACCTTTAATCATAAGATAGAGCCTCTTGGACGATTTGGAGTGAGTGTTTGAGTGACTTTAGTTTTACGCTGCACTCAGCAATGTTCCAGCTATATGGCGGCCGTCTGTAAATAATCGAGTCTGGACCAGACAATACAGTGATCAAAATCATGGGCATCGATCTACGCAATTGGGAACCGATGACATGTGTCAACCAAGTCAGCGAGCCTGACCACCCAATCCGGTTAGTCGCCTCTTATGATAAGCATAGGTTACCGAAGATCAATTCTAGCCGGGATCTTCACGCTTGGCCGATTTGGGACTATACCACAAGCATTTCATTTAGGAGTACTTTCAAATAATGAAAACAATGGTTCGTGTATAGATGTTCGCGTATGGCAATATACTTCCCTGCGTTAGGCAACAAATACTCGTTTGAAGCTTGTGTAAGTGGCGAGTGCTGCCAGAAAGGAAGAACAAGCTTACCCTTTTCGCCACGGCGCAATGAATCTCAGATTCACCCTTGCCTGTTAGTTGCTTCAGTTTACTTTACCGATTTTTCTTCCTACGTCGAATGGTAGTCCGGTAGCCGCGAATTCCAGCATAAGATGCGATATGATGAGTATTGCGTTTGGGCAGCCTCGTAGTAGCTGTTGAATTATAGCACTTCAATCGGGAAATGCCGATTCGCAATTGTGTTTGGGCAATTTTAAACTTGAGAGTGGCTTTAGTAAGGTATGTCCCCATAAACAACGTAGTCTACCAACAGAAACACACACACACACAAACACACACACACACACACCGCCCCTAATCCCCTCAATATATGCAAATAACTCTAGTTTATTCCTTGAAGCTCCTTGTGCAAAATGTCATGAATGGCCTGACAACGCCATGTGTCAGTGACAAAACACACAACCAGTGGCATATCGTACGTACTGGCAATTTCGTTATTTCATTGACATCCCCCAAAACACTGTTTCTGTCACTGATGGCCGTATAATTACACATTTGAAATTGTTATGGATGAAGAATTAATGTTGCAATCCATAAAACGTTTAATCTCTTCAAGGCCTATTTCAGCGAATGTCATCATCTAATAAAGACATTCAATATCACAAGATAACGGCATTTAAAATAGTGACATAATCACTCCACGTTATTGTGCTCATACAATTTGGGACTGTTGTCACTCCTAATGCCGAAAAGTAAGGTATAATAATTCTTAATAGTTTCGGGCAATATTTTGGAGAAACATTCATCATGGCCGGAAGACACACCTTTGAAACTCTAAACACAGCTATTACAGCTGATACATATTCACTGAGCTAAATATATTGTTGATGATCTATCCACTTCATGAATCCAAATGTCACAGGCCCTTTAAAAATATGGGATTAAGGGAAAGAGTGTGTGAATGAGTGAGTGAATCTGGTTTGAGGTCTTTCCAGCAACATGACCAAAGGTTGGCTTCACACGTACCCATTCAGGAAGTCGTATTCGGGTGATAGTTGTGATATTCAAACACATATGAATACACTGCCTGCAGCAATTGAATACTTTTAGCTTATCGCATCTCCACCAATAGAAACTGAAGCGGAATGTAGCCATGTAATTTCGTATAATTACCTATTATTTTTTACAGAGTCCGTTCAGACAAATATAGCTCAGGGGAAACCGGCCAGCCAGTCCAGCGTAGCCTACGATGGTCACCCATTCTTTGCTGTTGATGGTGTAACAGGAGGTAATCTCCGTAGAGACGGTTGCATGCATACACCTCATGGCAAGTCCTGGTGGATGGTCGACCTGACCTTCTTCACTGTCTACAATATATCTTACGATCACTATTTTCAGGAGAACAGATTATTCTGGAGGTACGTTCTGCATATTCGCATACAGTGCAGTTGTAGAACCCTTGGCATTTGTAGAATTTAGTATTGAAACATAAATGTAAACCAATCAACAAAACCATTATAAAATCATAAGACATATCTGCCTACCATATCATAAGGTGTGGGTGATTTACTCTTGAATAATGACGAGCTCAGGTGTTCTGTTCACAAACACACGATCAACTGTTCATCTGAAGAACCCGCCTTTAACGCTATTTGTGTGAAAGTCATTTTATGAGTGATTTTATGAGCCAATTAGAAAAATGGGTCAACCAGAAATCCGATTTATCCATTAAACTTAATAAGAAAGATATACTTCTGATGTCTTATACTCAATTTTGGGCCAATATTTTTTTTAATAATAGTATGCGAACAATTTATTTTAAAAAGTATGTCATATAAAAGCCAATAAAACTTTAAAATGATTCAAGAGGAACTCGCTTTATTACTTCATGAAATAATAACAGCAAATATGTACTGTCATCTTAACCAATTTATTTCAATTCTGGTCAACTTGTCACCTTTTGTTTTATATACATGTGGACAGTTTTGATTATATATAAATATGCAACTGTGTATAAAACAAAAATAAAGAAGTTATGTTTACAAAATGAGCAGCTTCTTTTACTGCTATATCATATAAGTGATCAGTCAAATTGATTTGAATCTTATTACTGAACCACATTAGATCACTGAATGTTCTTGAGCATCTAGATGTAACAACTAAAGGTATTCCAGTACTGATCAAGAAGGAGGTGCGCGTAATGTTGGCAACTGAGTCTATGTTAAGACAATTCTGGTGTAACTTCAGCATTATTGCAACTGAACCATGCACTCCCTGACAACCCACAACATTAATATGACATTCTAGGTGCACCAGATCTTCTGAAGGTAGAGGGCTTTTTCAAGCATCCTACCCCTGTCCCGCCATCCTCCCGCGAAAGTCTGTGTCAACCAGATGGGCAGTTTCACAGGAACATCCAAGACTGTTGCGTGTGACCAGAAGATCATGGCCAGATATGTGAAAGTGTCCTCCGATATCATCATGATGATGTGCGAGGTACAAGTGTTTGGAGAAGGTAAGGTCTTTATCCATGGACACTTGAATCGTACTACATTCAGACATTTACTATGCACGCTGGCTGCCTTGGGATAAATTTTCAAAATCAGTTCAATGATAGAGAATAACAGGAAGTGGTATTTGATGGAGACATTTTGTTTTACAAAATGGATTAACAGGATTGAGCAGTACCCATCCTTATGCATGCAATTTGGGGGCCACACTTTGAAATGTATTCAGATGTACAAATAGATCTCAGTAACTCGTGTTTTTGTTTTATGTCATGATGATATCGTGTTCTCGTATCCCCGAAACTTAGGATCGCGCTTATGTGTCAGCCACTGGCTTGTCATATAAAGACTAGATGATTTACAGACCGCAGTGACATAGCAGGAATGGTGCCGACTATGATGTTGAAACATTATTAATTCATTCACTTCAGTTAGGTTCATAACATTGCATCTTGTTTCGAGGGGATTTCCACGCTATATGTTGTTACTTGAGAATTGTCAAGTTAAAACAATACGTTAACATAGAAATCTGTGCAAACCAACAAGCAACAAAGAAATATTTTCCAGTAATTGTTGTATGGTAAGACTAACAAACTACACAAATGAAGACAAATTGGTGCAAAGTAATTACATTAACAAAACACAATAGAGAAGCCATAAAACGTCAATGACATACAATTGCCATGACAATACGACATAAAATAGTGGTGGTACTTGTAGTATTGTCAGTGATAATAACATTCACCAAGCTGTGTTGGTGGTCAAGCTTCCTAAACAGGCCAAGGATCTATGTCGAATGTGAAAATAATGGTCAGCATGTTATGTGATAAGATTGAGGCCCAATCTTGTCCATTATATATACATAGCATAAATCTGTTGCCTCATTATTTGTTTGTCTCGTTCACACTTCTCTTATTCACGAGCTATCATGATATATCCAGAATATAGAGATTCTAAACAAACACCCTGCGCTCATTCTTTCAAACTTATTTACAGGTACGTGCTTGAATATTGAGGTGCAAATCCAAAATGGTCGGAAACGAGATAGTCCTTCACCCATGCAAAGCAGTTTGGCTCCACGTCGTATGGAGTGCAGCAACATCTGTTACAGACAGAACTGTACGTTCTTCAACTACAACAGAGTGACTGGGGAATGCCAGACAGGAAGTGGCCTGGCAACTTCCGCTTCATCCTACGCTGCGGCTGACTGGGACTTGGGCACAATCTGTTGAAGGGCGATTTCCCTGTAGAAATGTGGTTTTCCACCTACCAAATCGTTCATGGTGATAATCGAAATCATAGACTTTTTTGATGTCATGGACAGTTCTGTTTCTTGATGGATTGTGACATGCTGGAACTATTCCATAACGACGTTCATAACCTGGAAGAAAATGAGAAATGATTTTCAGAGAAAATGTGTTGTCCGGTCAAATATTTATCACTAACATTTGTAGCATCCATATTTAGACACAGATTTCCACCAGCCAATATAGAAGATATGAAAACGGTATAAGCATCTATACCGAAACGTCGCTATTGTATAATAACGAAGTTGATCATCCATAGCGGGCTTGTCATTCCTAATGTAAGATCACTATAGCATTTATGTCCTGTCATTTTAATGATATGGGACATTTCTTCATAGTCCTTGTACATGCTTCCTTTCGGTTTGTTAGCATATTTGTGCGCTTGCAAATCTGGTTGCGGAATATCTAAAACAGTTAACGTTGTTATCAGTATTTGTCATAAGATTTTCCATTGGGAAGAATAATCTGACCATTTGTGTACACTGTTCAATGGCTTTATCCGGAATCTCTAATGCGTATTGATATGCAGTGCTAACGTACTTCAGTTGGAATTGTTTTGGGTTCAATATTCCCGGCATCTCTGCTTGCAGTGTTACATGTTGCCTCTCCTGGTAATTAGAAGAATGTTGTATACTGATATTGATGAGATGCACACAACACATCCTGTTATGTGTTGCTATTGTGAACAGACACTCCTTCGCTTTGGTTACTGATTTCATGTTCATTGTCACTGTAGTCATCGCATGTAAAATATTATTGTGCGCTTGTTATCAATGGTAAACAGATGGCATACCTGTCAAAAATAAATGTCTTGAACGTCGTTCAAAATTCATGTTGTCTTTGTAACCAGTAACATAGTGTCTGACTGTTTGGCAACCTATGGTTGCTACGGTGTAACAGTGTCATCTGTAGAAGCCATGGTCCATTAAAGAGCAGAAAAAATTCGTGCACAGCAACAACAGCTAATTGAACATGGACATATTAGGCGGTTATGCGTTACGTTTACAAAACCCGAAAGATAGCAGATGATGTGAGATCGCGAAACATTCGTCACCACTCGTCCCTTTCCGTAACCTCAAAAAGTGAGTGAGTGACTTCAGTGATCAACAGCATGGGAACCGATTACATGTGTCAACCAAGCCAGTGAGCCTGACCACTCGATCCCGTTAGTCGCCTCTTACGACAAGTATGGGTTACTGAAGGTTCATTCTAACCCGGATCTTCACGGGTCGTACCCTCAAAGAAGACTCTCCCCTATCGAAGGTCGTTATGTGCGAAAAGACGACAAACAAATCACAAAAACGCTCGTAATGATGGCGGTATTTTCATAAAAATTATCCTGACTTCTTAAATTGTTTATGGCATGTGATTGTTTAAAAGATCATGGAAAATATTCATCATCATATTGGAAGTACGAATAACATAGCTAATACAATACTGTTGCCTTAGGTGAAGTTTTGTTTGTTTGTTTGTTTGTTCACATAACGGGGGCGTAGGTGTAGCCTAATGGTTAAAGCGTTGGCTCGTCACGCCGAAGACCCGGGTTCGAATCCCTACATGGGCACAATGTGTGAAGCCAATTTCTGGTGTCCCCTGCCGTGATGTTGTTGGAATATTGCTAAAAGCGGCGTAAAACCAAACTCAGTCAGTCAGTCAGTGTTTACATAACGGCTCTTATGCCCCCAGTTGTGCCTTTTTCTGGAGAGCTAATGGGCTTGTTTTGGTGATTGTACGTCCGCTTCCTACATTAGGAATTTTACTATTATAAATTGCTACGAGTATTAAAACAATCTATAGTTTTTATGCTCTTAAAAAAATGTAGGGAACTTTATTTTTAATTTTCGATTGAAAATATTGGGAGATATATCGGAGTCGATCAATTTTGATATGATAATAATTAGTGTGCATCACCACTTCCACTTCCTTATATCGGGGAGGTGGGGTAGCCTAGTGGTTAAAGCGTTGGCTCGTCACGCCGAAGACCCGGGTTCGATTCCCCACATGGCTACAATGTGTGAAGCCCATTTCTGGTGTACCCCGCCGTGATATTGCTGAAATATTGTTAAAAGCGGCGTCAAACTCCACTCACTCACTCCACTTCCTTATGACCATAGTTTGTTTGAGTACTTGCTCTTGAAAGATGAATGGGTGTACTGAAGGCAGGAATGATTGTCTGAAAAGATATATCGTTTATATACAATTAAAAAATGTAAGGGATATTCCATTTTGCGAGCATACCACTAGCCAATGCCAGTGCATATGAGAAAAGTAATATATATCCATACAGATCAAACATTTCCAAAGGAAATGAATAAAACTGAATTTTGTTGCAATTTTAGATTTGTCAGTTATTAAATTATCACCATCTTTAAGATGGTAAACAGCAGACTTTGATCCTTTGCTTTTTATTCCCTGCACCATGTTCCATACCTTCGACATTCGCGAATTAATCCAGGAGACACATTTCCTCCAAGATTGGCGTTTGTTTTGTTTGAAGGTACAACGTGCTTTTGCATTTAGTATTTTATTTTATGACAGAACAGTTAGGTGATGGCGGAAATAATTATCTGCCCTTTTCCTCTGTGTTTTGTTCTGGGGAGGTAGGGAGGGGGCATCAATTTTGCACACATGTACTTGGGGGGTCAGCAATTTTGTGCATAAAAACATTACAAAATTATGCTTGAAGTTATGGGAGGGGGCGGGGCGGTGTCATTGATTTTGTACATGACATGCAGGGGCTCACTTACTTTGAAAAGGCATAACCCCAGTGACATCTACAAGCCAACGTTGGTAACTAACCAACTAAGTTTCTTAAGACCCCCGGGACTACATAAAACTTGAAACATGCATGAAAAAAAGTATTTCTTTCAGTTTGTACTATAAGATTTGAATCAAAAAGATTATTGCACATCTGTCGTCGTTCTGTAGCAGGGAGTATGTTGCCCCCAATTATGCTAAAAGAGAAACACTGTCTCAGCTGAAGTGATAATGCAGATTACGCATTCAGCCGGTCATTCTGTCAAATCAAACCCAAGTCTAACCTTCTTAAGTCTATGGACGTTTCTTTTCGAAACATGTTTGGAAATAAACTAAGCGAGAATTGACAAACAAAACATAACTTGGCTAGATGTATTTTATATTGGTTTGAAATCAAAATATTCTAGCATTGGTATTATTCAACACGAACGTTTTTGAAGGTTGTTGTACATTATTGCCGCTAACAAAGTGTAATGACCAGATGCCCCAACACATGTCACACCTAGATGTGACTTCAGGCTTAGCACGTTTCGTTTTTGTTGCTATTGTCAATCCTCACGAAGTGGGAACCCGCTGACAACAATGCAAAGAGGTCACGCCTTCGCACTGACAAACATTAAGCATTTTTCAGATACAATAATCATGCTATCTCAAAACATTATGCAAATGGACATTTATGCATAGATATTAACACTGCTTTATTAACCTATATGATTACCATTCATTAAGTATGTATTACTTATCTATATCTATTTGCATCTTAAAGAGTTATTATTTATATTTAATTAGTGTATTTGATTAATGGTGGTAGGTGGTGGGAAACACATTATTTCTTATCTACTGATCTTCACGGATGGGTTGCCACGGAAAGTGATTAATTGTTCAGTGATACATGTGCAGTAAGACTTAATAGCATGCACCGTTTTAATACACAATCCACATACTTACCTACACACTGTAGAGAGAGATAGTAATCACAACAAAGCACCACATAATGGTCTCTCGGAAAATGTTGTATAAGACAGTTGAAACAGTCACATTTACATTCCACTTTGTTCAATTGTCTTAACGACTGATTCTGGTGAGACAATGTCCGAATAATATACAATTATTTCCAAAGGTCAGATACTGTGTAGCCAAGATATGTATAAATTCATTGCAAGTACTTATATGACAACTGTCAATTATTTTATTAATGAGACTCAAAATCTGGGTATTAATGACATAGTGTATGAACTTATTATACCTTCAAAAGGTTGTAGAAGGTTCTATGACAAATTGATTTAAACATGTGAGCTACCCGAGGTGTGTAACAAGTGGGAAAGTATGACTCAGATTACATTGCCTTGGAGTATTGTTTTTACAAACTATAGAAAGTGTATTCGGGATGTTAAATTATTGGATTTTCAATTCAGATTCATCCACAATATTATATATACTAAAAAAGAATTGTTAAAGATGAAATTGATTTACAAAATGTTTGTACATTTTGCAAATCAGAACCAGAGGATATTATCGATGTTTTGTATCGTGTGGACATGTACAGATGTTCTGGAGTGAACTAAGGATTTTCATTAAAAACACTTTTAGCATTGACATTGTACTCTCAGATTTCAAAATCCTGTTGGGACTTAACACTGGCTATGATTTATTAACAACATTATTCTCGCTGGGAAACGATTCATATGTATCTCAAGTATAAACAACAGACGGCTGCAAATGTCAGGATTTCTGAAAATAATACAGAATATTGTATATGTCGAAAAATACATAGCTAAGAAAAACAACAGGCTTAACAAATTTCACAAAAAATGGCCTCATAGCTTTATTTCGAACTTTGAAAATCTGCAAGTCTCTGGGCCAATAAATAATCAGCTCCAACTTGCCTACGACCCATGAGTTTACTGCTGGAGGTTTGCACTTTGTCTTTCTATACCCATCCTTTCACGCTAATGAAATTAATTATTCTTTTGTCAGCGATAACCAGGTTTTAACATCATATAAATATCCTATAAGAATAAGAATAATAATAATAAGAAGAAGAATAAGAAGAACAATGACAAGAATATTAATTACTAAACATGCAGGTAACCCATGAGCTTGTCGCTGCAGTCATGTACTCCTCGACTTATGTACCTATACTTTCACACTCTGAAAATTTGTAACTTCTTGTTGCCAATGTATAACCAGCTCCAAGTGCCTTACCAGCTCCGAGTTTGCAACTGGAGTAGTGTACTCCCTGATTGTATACCTATTATTATCACACTTTGAAAATTTGAACTATTTGTTGCTGATGTATAACCAGCTCTTACACGCCCGTAACCCAGAGAGTCTGTTGCTGGAGTGATGCACTCCCTGACTTTGTGTACCTATGTTTTCATACTTCGTAAGTAGTTAACCTTTGTTGCTGGTGTATAACTAGCTAGAACATGCCTGTAACTCATGGAGTCTGTTGCTTGAGTGGTTCACTCCCTGACTTTGTGTACCTATGTTTTCATTCTTCGAAATTAGTAACTTTATTGCTGATGTATAACTAGCAAGAACATACCTGTAACCCATGAAGTTTGCTGCTGGAGTTGTGCACTCCCCGACTTTGTATACTTGCAACTATATTTTCTTACTTTGAAAGTTTGTATCTCTTTGTTGCCAATATGTATCCAGCCCTAACATGGAGTTGTGTACTCCCTGTCTCTGTATACCTATCTGAAATGAATAAAAATATTAAAAATTTTTTAAAAAGTATTTATATAACGCTAATATCAATTCTTAATAATCATTACAACTGTTTTGTGCATTGTCTTGTCAGTCAACCAGTACCACTGTCACTATCATTAATTATTTTTGTTTAAGTTAAGACATTTATGACCTTTA
The DNA here is from genome assembly GCF_003918875.1 of Haliotis rubra. Taxonomy (NCBI): domain Eukaryota; kingdom Metazoa; phylum Mollusca; class Gastropoda; order Lepetellida; family Haliotidae; genus Haliotis; species Haliotis rubra. Next base: position 275,610 of record NW_025767441.1, read on the forward strand.
TCTTGTATCCCTTTGACCCTGTCTGTTAACACACTAATAAGCCTTAGTCAAAGACAATGATATTGTCTCTTTATCTGTCCATTGTTGTCCCTTCGTCTGTCCATTTTGTCCAGTGGATTAATATGGAATCGTTTCCATTCTCAGCTCTTGGGGAGTGTAAACACATGCTGTGAGATGCTACATGGTATCCTTCCGGGTACCCATTCACAGTCGGTTCAACAGAAGCAAACTTTGAGGTAACACCACACCTGGGACAGGACTGTATGGGACAATAAGACTGGTTGTGGATCTTGTCGAACTTTACGTTGCCTTTACGTTGTGACCGATGGCCAATCTATAAAACGTCGCCGTATCAAATTACCCTTACACTACATCACGAAACAATACACAAAGAACTTAATTAAGAACTCCCTGTATTTTTGCAATAGGTTTTCAGCGCGTACATAAAACTTCTTGTGGTGACTACGATGGAAAAATATGAGTTTTTCTGACCCGTACGATCGTTTGACTCATAAAAAAGACAAAATGATTAGAAATTATTCTGATTCTATGATGATAATTGCTCATTTAAAAACATACACTGATTTTCATACAAAACCAAGGCTGTACAAGTATGTCCCTGGAATGTTTATCGTTGAATTTATTGGTGAATGTGAACATTCAAAATGTCATTTTGCGTGTCTTACACGATTCAACGTCAATACCCAGTGTAACCTCCATGTTACTGTATGACAGCCAGTACTCTCATACCCCTGTCAGCCTCCTGATCATCTGAAGGGGCAGTGTACGCCATTCCTCGTGTAAAGCAGCTTCCATTTGGGCCAGGTTCTGTATAGAAGGATCCCTTTGTTGCACACGACGACCAATCATGTCACAGATATGCTCCAAAGGTTTAAGATTGGGGCTCATTTACTCGTGAGATATGTCAGTGGGTGCTTAACGAAGTTATTTGTCTACACAACTAAACCTGCGCACAACTCTTACTTCTTAAAGAAATACGAATTAACCTTTAAATTCTACTGCTAACTTTTAGCTTGAAAATATATCTCCTTCCAACCTGCATTCTTCTCCTCCTTGGCAAATAGTGAAACCATCGGTAGATTTTACACAAGGAAAACTAAGAAATCAGAAACCAGCCATACACTTCTCATACTTATAAATCTATCTTCACAGAAGGATATAGGAATCGTGGCGTAGTTGCTAGTGCCACTGTTATTGGATCCAAAACAATTTCTTACCAGAAAACAGATTTTGACAGCCGAAGCAAACACAATTTCATCTGATGCTAAATATGTAAACAGTTTAAATATAAACACTTCAAAAACATTTTCGATTCTGTTTCTTGCCTTCAGGCCATTAAACAGTTTTAGTTGCCAGGGAGGAGTAGAATGCATAATAATGAATAATTCGTATTTCTTTAAACATCCCGATTGAAATGAAAGTCTCGACTTAAAAAGTGATCTTGCCACTGACCAATATGACATCCTCTTTTGTTTGTTGCTGAGCCATGTTCGAAACACCGTTAACACGATGACCGATTCTGCTGTTGCGGCATCTTTTAACACATCTGTGACACCACTTTTGAAAACTTTACAGCGATTATAAACCTTTTTAGAAGTTTCATCAGTGATCTAATGGACTGACTGACTGAATTTGGTTTTACGCCGCTTTTAGCAATATTCCAGCAACATCACGGCTGGGGACACCAGGAATTGGCTTCACACATTGTACCCATGTGGGGATTCGAACCCGGGTCTTCGGCGTGACGAGCCAACGCTTTAACCACTAGGCTACACCACCGCCCCTGATCTAATGGAAAATAGTGGGACACCCAAGTTGGTATCAATAAGTAACATGCAATAAAAGCAACTACCAGTTACACCTGCTTCAGTTCAGATTTCGAAAGGTCATCATGAGACAAAGTCGTATTGGCCATCCGAGATACACTGAGGAGCCTTTCCTGAAAGGTGAAGGTCCTCTGTTTTGTATTCCTTATCATGAAAGAATCACAGTGAAAATGTACTGCTCTACTGTATTGATCTTTCAGGAACCGTGCAGAAGGCAGAGGTATTATACGTCCCCACGATTCCCAGAATAGTGGCCCAAGTTTGGTTGCTGGGGACCTATAACCCATTTTATTTGTTATTATTCTCTGTAATTATATAGTCATGGAAGGGAATGAGGCAAAATATGAAAGCTCAAGTATTCCTTTAGTTATTTCCACATTTTCACCCACAGTGCAATATAAAGCACAGCAAGAACCCGGAAAAGAGTACAGGAACACTTGCGCTTTCGCGTGTTCCTTTATTCGTTTCCATGAGTATACGTATATCTATATTTTTGATAGCATGCTAGGTTTAAGTAAAAATCTCCAATACTCTAGTAATTTCACTTCACATTAATCAGAGCTATTTTCAATCTAAATTTATTTAATGTTTAAATTAGAAATTGCTCTCATAACGGCATGGCTCGTACATTACTGATGTGACATTAAATATGACGTTGGGTACGTCGGTGTCTAGATTTATATCAGCACGACACTCGCACTCGCATTTTGACTTGTCATAGATTGTCTTGTCCAGGCTGGAATGTATAATTACCACCGTCATATATAACAGCAATGAGGCGTTAGACAGTAGGGAATCAATTTTACAGAAACGGTAAAATTCGAAGTAAGATAGCTCCTCCTTCCCCATTGTACAAATTAATGCTGCTAGTTCTAAATGTAGCATCGAATGCTACAGGAACGTCCCCTTTGGGTTCGTGAAGAAGGTACCATGAGAGTGTAACACCACATCTGGGACAGGACTGTATGGGACAATAAGACGGGTTGTGGACTTTTCGAACTTCACGTTGCCTTTACGTTGAGACCGATGGCCAATCTTTAAAACGTCGCTGTATCAAATTACCCTTACATTATATCACGAAACTATACACAAACAACTTAATTAAGAACTTTTGCAATAGGTTTTCAGCACGAACATAAAACTTCTTGTGGTGACCACGATGGAAAAATATGAGTTTTTCTGACCCGTATGATCGTTTGACTCATAACAAGGTGACTGCATAACATTGTCACAAAAACATTTAGGAGGCAAATTTAAAACCCCAGGTGTGGAGAAAATACAACAGTCGTTTTAACAATCAGGTGATCATTGGCACATGCGGTGACATCGCACAAACAATTCATTCTCTTTAATATTGCATTTTATTTACAAGAAGTATATGATGAGAGGCCCGCGATATTTATATTGAATGTTAGCATCTGAGTTTTAAGGGGTGTGTTTGAACTGATTAGATGCTTCTAAAGATCAAACGTAGGTTGTTGTTTATGTGTCTATGATGGGGTAAACATGGGAGTGTTCAATGTGCAATGCACACGTGGTGGTTTCAGAAAATATATGAACAACGCCGAAACTCTATTTACTCTTCTATGTCTCAAACTAAAAGCTGCTATGACCTTGATTACAAAAGAATTTCAATTACATGGAAATATACCTTGTAGCACTTACACGAGCACCGATATGGGCGTGGTGTGTACATGATTTGATCGGCTAATACTGACCGAGAACGTAGGCGTGATAACGTTGCGAGTACAAGAACAACAATCGTGAAGTTTGAGATAAAATAGTTTGACAACAAATTTGAAGACGTCGCTATAAGAACCAATGATGACTGGAAACATGTTTAGATTGATCATAACGTAATGATCTGCGTTCTTTTACAACGACCCGTGAAGATGAGGGTTAGAATTGATCTTCAGTAACGAATGCTTATCGTAAGAGGCGACTAACGGAATCGGGTGGTCAGGCACGCTGACTTGGCTGACACATGTCATGTTATCCCAATTGCGTAGATCGATACTCATGATCGATACGCTGAATTGTCTGTTCCAGACTCGATTATTTACAGACCGCAATCATATACTTGAAATATTGCTGAGTGCAGCGTAAAACAACAAAACAAACCAAATACCGTTGCTGATCGGTGAATATTACCAAAGCCACCAAATCATACACAAGGACCACATGTTCAATTTTGGCTATGTAACCACGAGTTAACAGTTGACACATTGTTTCTGAAATTTAGCTGCTTATGGGACTACAGTATTCCCTTTAACTTTGTACGGTTGAAATGTCCAACAGCTGTGAAAACACAATGCCTTTTAGGCAATGGTCAAATTTACCTGTGTATTTGTCATTACACTTTCTTAGTACAGACCCTTTGGGGTGAGTAGCTTTCGAGATTCCAAAACATGTTCCCGTCCTAGTCAGCGATCTAATCCACACAGCCACCGAGGCTTACACCAAAATGGTAGCCTAGACCTCATACTGTGTGTACCACGAGAGTAAATACCATAGCTTTTACAGCACGGTGTCTTTCAGAAAGTGGTCAAGCCTCAAATATAACATGCAATTTGCCCGCTTTCTAAAAGCAAATGTGTATTCTTCGTACGTTTTAGTATTACTTCTCTATTTCAACAAACCTATTTCCTAACATAAATTCATAAATCCCGTTTGATGCATTCATGTAAAACCTTATGAAAAGATTGTAATCTCAACTGAAGCCCTAAACCTGCCTCTAATATTTGCCTGTTTATATACTAGTCACATAAAGAAACTGTGCATTGTCAAAATATTATCCCAGTTGATAAGTACGATAATAATGTCAAAGGTACATATAAACTTTAATGGAGGGATCATGAGACCATAACAAGTCGGGAGAATTTCAATTGAAAAGTCAATCACAGTGACGTCACGAGTCCACAAGCGGGACAGGGGTCAAACGTCCATGTCACAAGCTCAATAACGGGCATGTCCACCATCGGCATTGAGAACAGCAGTGCATCGACGACGCATAGAGCTCGAGCCTATCAAACATGCAAGGAAGGCTTGTGGGATGTCACGCCAGATTCTCTCAAATTCTGTTGCAAGGTCAAGGACGTTATCTGGCGGATGAGGAGGACGGCGTAGACGTCGATCCATCTCGTCCCAAACATGCTCTGTCGGGGAGAAATCCGGTGCATTTGAAGGCCAAGGCAGTAAGTCAACGTTGTGGTGTTGCAAGAAATCCATAGCAACCTTTGTCGTATGAGGGCGGGCATTGTTGCTGTTGGAATGTTAACCCAGGGCCATGACGTTGCAGAAAAGGAATTGCCACAGGTCGAAGAATCTGATCCCTGTAGCCCACACCAGTTAAGTTGCCCTGAACAATCACCAAAGGAGTTCTTTGACGTGCTGTTATTCCACCCCAAATCATCACGGAACCACCCCCAAAGCGATTCCTCTCCAAGACACATGCCTGTGCATAACGTTCTAGGCACGTTGACGTCCATCACTATGGGAAATGTTAAACCTGGACTCATCTGTAAAAACACCATTTCTCCACCAAAACAAGGGTCTGCGGCACCACATTCGGCGAGTTTGTCGATGACCTTGTGTAAGGATAGGCCGTGTGGTGGGACGTCGTGGTCTGATCCCGTGATGACGTAAACGTTGTCGAACTGTGTTGGGGTGGATACGGCGAAATCTTGGGATGGTTCGGGCAGTCATCACTGGAGTCTGAAACCTGTGTCGAAGGTGGGTCACCCTTATCCATCTGTCCTGTCTTGGCGTTGTTACACGTGGACGTCCAGAACGTGGCCGATCGATGACGTCATTTGTGTTCTGGTAGCGTCTCATCAGTGCAGAAATGGTGTTCCGATGGCAGTGGAAATGTGCAGCCACTTGTCGTTGAGACATTCCCCCACGGACCATCCCAATGGCCTCATGACGTTGTGCAGACGTGAGCCTTGGCATGCTATGCGTTTCAATATCCGTTTAACTTTTTAACGATCGCAAGGGTAAGGGTTGAGCTTTCCAAAGTGACAGTATTGTGTGGCATTCATTTGCTCTGTTTCTCTTTCCTGGAATGCACGTGCAACAACGTATTTCACGTCTCAAGGACGAACCCACTGACGTCACGGTACGTGCATGCATATTGGATACATGTCACTTTAAATCCTTATGTGTCTACAAAGGTTTGATAAATTTAAATTTTAAATTTTTGTATGCACAGTGTCTTTATGTGCCTAGTATAGAAATGTGTTTAATTCCTTAACACATAACTAAACGCGTTCCTTCCCAAATATTTCTTACCTGTTGTGTTAACACTTGGATGTGTTTCTAGTCTGGATGCCAGTTGCTGGTGATCTATAGCCCATTTTTATGTTGTAATGTCTTAAATACTCTATGATTTTAGGTTACCTGCTAGTTTTATATCTCCAACTGTGATAAACTAGTTGTATTACTGTCCTTTGGCGACAGATTTTAAAATATAAAATTATAAACTATTTACTGTTTTAATCACGATATGGCTGAAATATTGCCAAAGTGACTTTCAATTTTAACTCACTCACTCAAGTCTGAATGCAGAGTGACCCGTACACTCCCTGAGGCCTAGTTATGGTGTCCATCTCCGTGATATTCCAGGAATGTGCTACAAGTGGCGTAAAGCATTACCAGCCACACGCACGCACTCTCACTCACTCACTCACTCACTATATAGATCTGGTGCCAAGTTAATACAAATAATGATATGCTCTCTATTTGTTTAATGGTAAGTTTCTGCTGGAATGTAATTAACTGGTACGCCATCATCCAGACTGTAATGCACTATGGACGGTATGGAAAAGACGCGTCAACATCCTTTGTAGATCTATCTTATCTTGAACTGTTTCTGGGAGGTCGTCCAATGTTAAACAATGTGCCCCATTTGTTACAGGTCAAAGTCTGTGGTATGGGAGCAGAAGGACATGTGGGTTGCTACTCTCTGTCCGCTTCAGATATGTCCACAGTGCCTGCAAAACACATCCTTCCATGACATGAAAAACAACTCCCTCCTCCCCTCTACTAACTCACCCCCTCACTCACTCTGTACATGTTCTGCAGGCCCAGTCAGTGTCAGTAAAACTAATTCTCTCTTCGAGTGCAGTAAGGGACGCTAGTGCATTAAAATCGAATATGGTTATAAATATGTGGAATTGATTTGTGTACTATGAAATAAAGGCATACTTTATTTTATAATTCGCTATGTTGCTGCCATCAGTATGTGTATTTGCATTGCAAAAACAGTTATACTGACCAGCAATAAAAACGCAACTCAAAATTCATGAAAATTATACTTTTTCAGCATGAGTTTGGATTTGATACTTTAACACAATTGTTTGATTTCTTGAATTACGTTTCTTTTGCTGGTCAGTATACATAATCACACATAGGAGGTGCATACAGTTAACCCCGTGAAAGAGAAATAGATATGTGTGCACACATAAAGAATATAGGAAACTAATTCAAGAAAATATTTATTAAAACTGTTTTCCCCACTTAAATGACATCCTACAACGGTCAAGCTTTGTCTAGCCATGGTTGTTAAAGAGAATATAACAATCTGACAAGCCACTTTCTAAACAGGGACACACTTTGACCGATTAGTCGTGCAAGGGTCCTCAAGTCTTGCGATCGAATTGAATATTAAACCCCCTCTGATACACCCGCCCCCAACCCGAGTAAGATCAACAGATTGGAGTAATTTTTCCGACTTACAAAATATAATGGTTAATACACTGTACGTAATTTCTCTATTATTTTCACCAGAACTTATGCAATGTGACCTGTAGTTGCGTAAGTTAGACCTTTATGACAAACGGCACCCATGAAGGGCCACCTCCTCGTGGTGGGTGCTGGGTAACGCCAAGCGCCCTTCAACCCCCCGTTGTGGACCCGTGGGGATATTAGGTCCACCAACCCGTTTGCCGTGGGTTGCGCCCCTGTGTCGGTGGAGGACGGGAGGCTGGTGGTTGAGGGCACTGGTTCCAGGAACAGTGTTCCTTTGCCCAACACACCACTTTGCCCCTTACTTCACCTAGACGGGTGGTTGAATGGGCCCGGTTCAACCAATCGGCTGGTCATGCCGAGCCCTGAGCACTCTACTTTCATTGCTCACTCACTTTTTGGCTTGGTATTTTTATACATATTGTTAAACGTATTGTGCTTGTTTATTATTCTACATTGCTTTTGAAACATCTGAAAAGTAGAAATTTGCCTAGATGCTGGTGCCAGAAGGCGATGGCTCATGGGCCAATCTGGTGGAAAGATTAATCTTTTAGTTTTTCTGCTTGAGTATATCATCCGAGTATCCTTGGTGCTGCAAGCTGGAGATCCACTTGTTTTTAGCATTGTCCTTGTGATACTCCGTGGTGGGTGGGGAGCTCGGATGATGAACCACTAAAAACTAACCATGGCTTACGAAACCCCGATTACCAAAAAAAAGCGTCCACTTGACACTGATCCAGATGATAACGACCAACGACTGTCCACGTCCATTGATTACTGGCCACGCTTCTTAGTGATGGAGACAAAAGATAACACCAGACTGAAGTTAAATCCTTTTGCTATACAAAAAGGCATACAAGGCATAGCTGGTGATGTTAAAACATCAAACGTTTACGTTCAGGGCACTGCTTATTGAATGCAGCAAAAGGGGACAGGCTAATAACCTGATGAGTACTGCAACGTTCGTCGGCATTCCGGTTTCGATATCTCCTCACAGAACACTTAATACCAGCAAAGTAATTGTAAGAGACCGATATCGATTGTTCACCGACATGTCTGAACTTGATATTGTTTCAGAAATGAAAGATCAAGGGGTCTTATATGTAAAGCGTTTTACAACACGTAAAAATCAGGAAACCATTTCAACAAACACTTATCTGTTTTCATTTTCTTCTCCAACTGCTCCAAGATCACTAAAGGCAGGGTACTGTAACATTACTGTCGACACGTACATACCAAACCCACTGAGATGTTTTAAATGCCAAAAGTTTGGTCATGGTGTTGAGTACTTGCACATTGTCTGTTATTGTGTGCTCACTGTAGTGAGAAGACACATACAACAGAAGATTGTGTCAGTAACTTTAAGAAGTGTACCAATTGTGCAGGTGATCATTCAGCATTCTCAAAAGACTGTCCCATTTGGAAACAGCAGATGGAGATAAATAAGATCAAGTTTACTCAAAATATCAGTTTTTCTGATGCCAAAAAGCTCGTCTTGAGACCGGAAATTAAAGGAAACTTATGCCTCCAAAGCCAGAACATCTTCAGAAACAACCCCCCACAATAACTAAATCCTCTGTAAGCTGTCAAACGAACTTGACTTGGATCAAAACAGATTCTCCTCAGATTTTGTCACCTGCAATATCTACACAAACTGCAGACCCACTTCCTGGTACACCCCAAGTCCAATCAGAACCATCTTCTGACCGTGACACTTCTCAGTCAACTCAAAGGCCTAAATCAACGTCAAACGTTCAACCTATCGTTAAGAACAAAGGCAAACCGAAGCCAGATTCAAAGAAACAAAGTGGCAGAGCCCCAAGGGGTCAGATGATAAAATCAAGCTATTTAACAAATACGGATCACTTGAGGGACATGGACGTGTCCGAAAACGTCCATTCTAGGGCACATAGCTTGTCGCCCTCGAAAACGGTGCGGGGTAGATCCCCAATTAATCCGCCTAAAAAATAGGTCTATTTACCAATATTGTACAGTGGAACTGTAGAGGACTCCGTACAAATTTTAATGAATTACAGCTATTAATCCAGGATTTAACACCATCAGCGTTCTGTCTGCAAGAGACGTATCTGAAACAGACAGAAAAATTTTAGCTTACGTCAGTTTGAAGCCTATAATTATTTTTCCCCTCCAGGTGATAGAGCCACTGGAGGTTCTACTATCCTTATACGACAGAATGTAATTTACAGCCCTGTTACTCTTAACACTAATCTCCAAGCTGTTGCAGTGCGACTTACTCTGGGTGTAGCATTTACGTTATGCTCTCTGTATATTCCGCCGTCATCGACACTTCATCTGACTGATCTTCAATCACTCTATGATCAACTCCCGAAGCCATGTGTTATCATGGGTGACCTAAACGGTCACAATCCACTCTGGGGCAGTACTAACATTAATACTAAAGGTAAAATAATTGAAGACGTCATTTCCAATAATGACCTGTGCATATTTAATGATGATTCAAGCACCTATCTGCATCCTGCAACTGGCACTTATTCTTCTTTGGATTTATCTGTTGCAGATTCTAACCTCCTGAATGAATTTGATTGGTCTGTTCATAATGACCTTTGTGGAAGTGACCACTTCCCAACTATCCTTTCAGAAATAACTCCATCTGATTCTCCTTCGTACACAAGATGGAACTTTTCGAAGGCTAACTGGTCTTCATTTCAAACTAACTGTAAATCGAAACTGCGACCCTGATTGTTTCAGTGATATAACTGATCCCATTCAAACCTTTTCTGATGTTTTAAATGAAATAGCTGATGAGTGTATACCCAAGTCCTCTACGATTCCACATGTACGAAAACCATGGTTTAATACAGATTGTAGACAAGCCAGAAAAGCGAGGAAAAAGGCAGAGCGTTATTTCCGCCATCATCCAACTGTCCATAACTTAAATAAATTTAAAATACTCAATGCAAAGGCGCGTCGTACCTTTAAACAAAACAAACGACAATCTTGGAGAAATTATGTCTCCAAAATTAATTCGCGCACGCCTATGTCTAAGGTTTGGAACATGGTTCAGCGAATAAAAGGCAAAGGTTCAAAATCAGCTGTACACCATCTTAAAGATGGTGATAACATGATAACTAATAAAACTGACATTGCAAATAAAATTGGCGAAACCCTTGCCAAAAATTCATCATCGGCAAATTATGTCCCTGAGTTTCAGAGATATCAGAAACAACAGGAAAAGACAAAACTTAATTTCGAATCAAATAACGGTGAAGATTATAATGAAGTGTTTTCATTACATGAGCTACATACTGCTCTTGAGCAAGCTCATGACACTGCAGCGGGTGATGACAATATACATTACCAGCTACTGAAACACTTACCGGAACCATGTCTGATGACACTTTTAGATATATTTGACAAAATATGGACGTCTGGAGAATTTCCTCCTTCATGGCGTAATGCCATTGTAGTCCCAATACCAAAACCTGGCAAGGATCATACAGATCCGTCTAATTACAGACCGATCTCTCTAACTAGCTGTGTTTGTGCAAAACCATGGAACGTATGGTGAATAACAGACTAACTTGGTATCTTGAAACCAATAACCTTATAACCAATATTCAATGTGGTTTCAGGAAAAATCGTAGTACCATTGATCATTTGGTACGCTTGGAATCCTTTGTTAAGAATGCTATAGTAAGTAAACAACATGCTGTATCAATTTTCTTTGATCTTGAGAAAGCTTATGATACGACCTGGAAGCATGGCATTTTGAGGGATTTACATGACTTTGGTTTGAGAGGCCGTTTGCCTCTTTTTATATCACGGTTTTTGAAAGACAGACAATTTCAAGTCCGAGTGGGTTCAACCCTCTCTGATCATTACAATCAGGACCAGGGTGTCCCTCAAGGCAGTATTTTGTCTGTCACTTTATTTAGTATCAAGATTAACAGTTTATCCAAGGTTTTAAACGATTCCATTGATGGATCACTTTTTGTGGATGATTTTAACATTTCTTGTCGTGGTAAAAATATGCATACTATTGAACGGCAATTGCAGTCGTGTTTAAATAAAATAAATAAATGGTGTCTTGAAAACGGTTTTAAATTTTCCAAATCCAAAACTAATTGTCTACACTTTTGTAGAAAATATAAACCGCATAAAGATCCAGAACTATCTTTAAATGGCACTCCCATCAAAGGTTGCTAAGGAGGCCAAATTCTTGGGTCTAATTTTCGACTCCCATTTAACTTTTTTGCCGCATATTAAATCACTTAAAGCCAAATGCCTGAAGGCTCTCGATTTGTTGAAAGTTGTTTCCAACTCAAAGTGGGGAGGGGATCAAGCTACCCTGCTCCACCTATATCGATCATTGGTCCGCTCGAAGCTTGATTATGGCCCCATCGTATATGGTGGAGCCTGCAAAAGCAACTTAAAACTTCTTGATTCTGTCCACCACCAAGGCCTAAGACCTTGTCCTGGGTCCTTTAGAACCTCTCCTATTGATAGTCTATATGTTGAAGCAGATGAGCCTTTTCTTACACAACGTCGGATAAAATTATCCTTACAATACATTACTAAACTATATTCTAGCGAGTCTAACCTGCATTTAACTGTGTCTTTCATCCCGTCTATGAGATTTATACAATAAAAACCTTCTCTTGTTCCTTCTTGGGCACAGAATTAAGCCTTTCATTTCTGCAGCCGGCATTGAGCTGGAAAATATAGCTCCTTCCCGTCTTCTTTCTTTCTCCTCCTTGGCAACCTGATGAGGCCTGAAGTTGACCCTAACTCTGACAAAGTTTAAGAAATCTCAAACTAATGAATTACAATATAAACAAGAATATAATCAATTAAAAATAAATATAATACATACAAATCCTTATTTACAGATGGGTCCAAGGATGGTGGCGCGGTGGCATGTGCCACTGTCATTGATCCCGAACAATCTTCTCGTTTACCAGATAACAGCTCTATTTTACAGCTGGAAGCAAACGCCATATTAACAGCCTTAAAGTATATTAAAAACACACTAAATATCGACAATATATCATCTTCTCTGACTCTCTTTCTTGCCTTCAGGCTATTAAAATATTTCTTGTAAACATCCACTTTTATTAGAAATTATTGAATTATATAATGAGCTTGCTACTGGCCAATGCGACATCGTCTTTGTTGGTTACCCAGCCATGTTGGCATTTCTGGGAATACAATGGCCGATCTTGCTGCCAAGGCAGCACTCAACAAATCTGTGACACCACTTCTTATTCCTTACTCTGATTACAAAGCTGTAATAAGATCTTATATCCGTGATCTGATGCAAAAGAAGTGGGACACCCAAGTAGGTATTAATAAATTACATGCAATAAACCCTACATTGGTTACACCTACTTGGAGTTGTCAGTCCAGATTTGAGGAGGTCATTAGGCGACGATGTCGCATTGGCCATACCAGATATACTCATGAATATTTATTGAAAGGCGAAGATCCTCCGTTTTGTATCCCTTGTGATGAAAGGATCACAGTCAAGCATGTCTTGCTTGACTGCATTGAATATTCCGTCACAAGGGATATCTATTTCACATCCAAAACACTGAAGGATCTTTTTAATAATATCAGTTCTCGTTTAATTCTTGCATTTTTAAAAAAACTAGATTTGTTGACTGATTTGTAAATAGGTATATATTTTATTATTGGTAGTTTAGATTAGCAACTGAGATTGTTAGTGGCTGTACCCTCAAAGGGGGTTGACGTAGCGTAAAATTATTGTCCTTCTGAGGGGGTGCGTAAGTCCGAAAACTTTCAAAGTCAATTTAAGTGTACCCGCTTTTTAATCGTAGAATAAGTGTGTTTTTAATTTATGGCTAGATTTCTCTTCTGTCGCCAATGGCTGAAGGGATGGTGTAAATCCAACTAGGGTCCATGCAGGTAGCAAAGGCACTGTAAGTCCCCATGGTCTCTAGTATGGTGATCTACCTTCAGTTGTTGGCGATCTATAGCCCATTTTTACATTGTATTGTCTTCTTTCATTGGAATTTTTAGGTTTTTTCGCTAGTTTTATATTAATAGCTGTGATTATCTAGTATTTTTACTGTCCTTCGTCGGCAGGTTTTTTATAATATACATATATTTCATTCTAATATCGCATATTCTCGTCACGATATGGCTGAAATATTGCCGATGTGACGTTAAATATTAACTCACTCACTCACTTTATGACAAACAACAAGCTGACAATATAATCTGATGTCTAGACGGAGTAACAAACGCAGCTTGTGTCCACACCCACAAAGCTATTACGCTTTCAACAAATGTCTTTTCTCATGATACTGCTTTCCTTTGATGTCTGTTATATCCGGAATCTTTCCATTGTAGACTTAAATTGTTCAGTGTTGTCTGTCCACTTTCGAAGAATTCTCTATGGTTCATCGATATCCTATTTTTGGTATCTTATGTAACACTCAGCTTTAATCCACGTGGAGGTAATATTAAATCAAGTTGGCTCCAGATGAACCAGTGATAGATATAATGAGCATCAGTCAACTCCGTAGGATGACATGCATTCAACTCAGGCACCGCGTCTGACAATACGAAGAGTGTAGTGAGTTACTTGGGGCCTGTTCTTTCCATTTCATCTCGTCACGACAATTGTATTTATCTCTTTCTTTGACAGCTATTACTGTCAAATGACAATGACGTTTTTTCAGATACTTTACGACTTCTTATTTCCAACATTGAACCCTCTGCATACCCTGTCTTCATTTGAAAAATATAATTCATGATGTTTGAATGATGAAACGATGAACGTGGCTGCGGTTAGAAAGCCTGATTAAGATAAATAATATGATTTTTAGTGAAGGTATCTCATCCCCAACAACCATGGGATCAAAGGGGGTCCCGTAATCTCTAAAGACCACACCAATTCACTTTTTGTTTATGTTTCGACAGCAACTGATCTAAATAATATTCCTGCAGTTCTCAGTCACCCTAGGGGGCGGTGGGGTAGCCTAATCGTTAAAACGTTCGCTCGTCACGCCAAACACCCGGGTTCGATTCCCCACATGGGTACAATGTGTAAATCCCATTTCTGATTTTCCCCGCCGCGATATTGCTGTAAGATTGCTAAAATCGGCGTAAAAGTAAACTCACTCACCGTAGGAGACAAATAATTAAGACTTTTTAGCTATAACCACAGTGAGCATCTAGTCACATTTTTTCTAGGCCGATAGAAGGTAAGGTGGGGTAAACTGGTTTGTAACGCCGCGTTCATGAATATTACAAACCTTGTACTAGTCAGCCAAAATGCCGGTTGTATAATGCTAGCCTACTGGTTGATTGGTTGGTTGGTTTGTTGTTGAACTCCGCACTCAGCAATAGTCCAGCTATATGGCGGCGGTCTGCAAATAATCAAGTCTGGACCAGACAAACCAGTGACCAACAGCATGAGCATCAATCTACGCAATTGGGATATGATGACATGTGTCAACCAAGTCAGCGAGCTTGACCACCCGGTTCCGTTAGTCGCCTTTTACGACAAGCATATGTTGCCTAAGACCAATTTTAACCCTGATCTTCACAGGTAGCTATGCCATGAATCAGATTTCCTAACGTGGACACCTGCGTACTGATCCTGGGCCGACGAGTGAGTGTTGGCTTTATCCCCTTAATGCCGAGCGCGAGCACAAGTACTATCTTGAATTTTTGTTTGGAATAGAGCGACCGTCGATCAAACCAACGACTCAGCTCTCCGGGAAGAGAATCTATCCACTAGACTAGCTGTTGGGGTTCAAATAACAAACACCGGATGTGTAGGCTCTTTCCTGCAACATGTCCATCCGGGTTATGTGATAAACGGTGATAACAGTTCGAAGCTCCCATATTGTATGCCAACCAATAATGAATAATGATGTCTCTTGGGATTGCGTGATAAACGGTAAAAAAAACAGTTCGAAGCATCAGGGGTTATCCATACACATATTTAACAAGCTGTTTCACGGTTAGGTGTTATAAGACTCACGTCAACCTGAAAATGCTTCTTTGGTCAGAGTTTGATCTGCACAGTTACTCTCAAGGGAACCAAGGGCAACCAATAAACAGGACATAAATGACCGTGCTGTTTCCAACGAGAACCAACTGAGTCGTAGATAGAGTTGAACATGGCCAATGCAGTTACGCTGTGTTGCCTGATGTCGATATTATCAAGTGTTTTCGGATTTGTATTTGTGTCATTATTTTGAAAAAATCCATTTCCTTACGATCTAATTGGTAAACTTATGCCAACTGACAAATAATTTCTTGTTCCCTTTGGTTTAGTTCTCAAGTCAGCTCGTTAAGTATACTAGATCAATGAGTAAAATCATATTATTTTAATGACGCTTTCATCGATTAACAATGCCAATCATTGTCAGTACCGTCAATGAAGAAGTTAACGAGACGGATCAGATGCAGTTATTTGAAAACGCGTTAAATGGCTGTATCGACATTATCGCAATTGTATATGATGCTATATAATTACAGGTAACTTCTCCATTGTTGGTAATAGCAAACCTTCGTCAACAACTTAAATGTGAGCCTAACTATCGTGACTACAACTTTAAAATCATTATGGATGCTGTGGAAACACATGTCAAAAAATAGTCATCAGAAGATGACAAATCCCCCCGGCCCCCACAGGAATGAAAAAACAAATCATCTGACAGTTACTTAAGATCCAAATCTTTTCCATGGTAACCATGACAAATGTAAATGCCCCAAATCCGCAATAGCAAGAGGCACCACTTTGGGATCTGCTTGATATATCTGCCAAGTTCTGTTGGTAGATATTGAGCGGTTTATGTGTTATGCCCCGGAAACAAAACCCACCCCTTTTTGAGACTAAGTAAAAATCGTTTCCATGGAAATCGTGAAAAATGAAAATGCCAAAATCTGTAAATAGCAAAAGGCACAACTTTAGGTTCTGTTTAATATATTTACCAATTTTTGTTGAAACATATTGAACAGTTTTGAGTTATGCTCCGGAAATGAAATGATTACGTAGGGACGGACAGACGGACGAGGCGTAGACTATATCCCCTTCCCCGCCACAAGAGAAGATGAACCCGTAGAATGTCTTTCAGAGTGGGTTAAGTCTGTGCGTGATGTTGTTATTGGCAGAATGCATAAACTGAAAAAGAGGAAACAGAATTGGAATAAACCCGTTCTGTCCCAGTCTGGCTGCCCTGCATGAGGTTGTAGTTATTCTCACTGACAAGGCCTCAAATAACATATCCATTATATATAAACATCATTGCATAAATTGTTTGATTAAAGAGCTTGCTATACGTGACATATCAAATAATGACACATATAAGGCCAGTATGTTTTTGCTAGTCTGATATAAGGTAAGGTGGGGTAAACTGGTGTATAACGCCGCGTTCATGGATATTACAAACCTTGTACTAGTCAGCCAAAATGCCGGTTGTATAATGCTAGCCTACTGGTTGATTGATTGGTTGGTTTGTTGTTGAACTCCGCACTCAGCAATATTCCAGCTATATGGCGGCGGTCTGTAAATAATCATGTCTGGACCAGACAAACCAGTGACCAACATCATGAGCATCAATCTACGCAATTGGGATACGATGACATGTCTCATTCATAACATTTTGTGGAATTTGGGGGTAAAACATTTCGTTCAAGATATAGGCATCCCGATGGGCACCGATTGTGCTTCCATCCTTGCGGATCTGTTTCATTCATATGAATCACAATTTCTGCTTGAGTTGGCAAAGTCCAAACAAGGTCATTTGGCCAAGACGTGTAACTTAACCTATACGAGGTGTTCGGGAAAGAGACGATAGTTACTACCGAGGGGCCAGCTCAAACACATGCATATGCAGGTCAGTGTTTTCTCTCGAAAATACCCTGCCTTAATTACGACAACAGCTAACCTCCCTATGGATCCTATGTGTTCGTGAACTACAAGACTGACCAGGAGATTGTCAAACAGACCATCAGCACCATGTCTATGTGGCATACCGTTTTCCTTATAAGCTTGCTACAATTGGTCAAGTGAAATTACTTGTCTTGATAAAGTCCGGGTTATAGAAGATCCATAGCAAACTTTGATGAGGGTAAGAGACGTTTCAATGGGTCAGGGTCAGTGTACATTGCATTTTAAGACATCTGGGCGGCCCCTTTCCACAACGCTCTCATAACCTTTCTCGTAGCATTCGTACCTCCTATGTTACAGTATAGAAGGTACGAATGCTACGAGGAAAGTTAAGAGAGATCTTATGATTTAAACAATATTTTATTTCCATTAATGTTTACATTTTTCATAATACACAACATAACAAAATGGAAATAGGATTAGGAAACAGGCCATATGGCCTATGTCAATGCTTCTCCGCATATAGTTCGTTATATCTTGACATAATTCTATGGAGCAGACATTAGGACATTAATCAAAACAAAATACAAATAAAGAAAATAAAATAAAGAAGAAGATACCAAGTGCATTTTATGTTTGTAGGTTGTTACTTGAATTCCGTAAACCGGTTAGTTTCAGTTATATAATTCTGAACCGATTTTATAAGGTTTTCATTGTCTAAAGGAGATGAATCGTCATTGCCGTGAAGTACAGTATATACACTTAGGTGGTTAAGGACAAAGTATTTGTCAGTCTAAACTGGGTATAGCGGGGACATGACTGAAAAAAAAATGGATAGCATCTTCTCTGTTATGGCCACATGAACAAGTGGGATCATCAATCAGGAATCTGTCAAATAAGTGTGCTTTTAAATTATTATTATTATTATTATAGGATATTTATATAGCGCACATATCCACGCACTAGTGCATGCTCAAGGCGCTGGTATTACTACAACCTAGCCTAATTCTGGATAGGACCACTTGGTATTGTCGCTGGCCATAACTAGCCATGTATGTAAAATTTGAAGAAATCTGAATGTCTGTGGAAATCAATTGTTTAAACCGAGATAGGGAATCTACATTTCTAATATTGATATCAAGTGCATTCCTTGCTTTAACAACAGAAGGCAGGAAAGATCGGTTATACTGGGATAAGCGCCCTGCATTTGTCTGAACGTCGTTGGAGTTACGAAGGTTGTATCCTGTTATGCTGGAGATACTAGGTGGGACCCATAAAGATAGGTATTTAGGAGTCAGCCCATTGACCATTTTGTAATATATACATAATTTATGGTAATGTCGTCTGTCAGACAGTGAGCAATAACCCGTTTGCCTATAAAGCTTTTCGTGACTGTTTCCTCGTACTGCTCCACATATTGTTCGAAGAGCATCCAAGTGTAGGTTTTCTAGGATTTTTACTTGTTCTTTGTTACAATTATCCCAAATGATATCGCAGTAGTCAAATATGGGAAAGATAAAAGATTTGTACATAATTTCAAGCGTTCTTCGATTTAACCTGTATTTTAGACTACGCAAGCAATTAATTAGTGCACTCAATTTACGGACAAGATAATCAATATGTTTGTGCAATTTTCGATCTTCCTGAAAAACCAGCCCTAGGTGTTTATGATCACTTACTTCAGGTATAAGAACATCATTCATTCGAAGAGGTAATTTAGGACTAGAATTAATTTTAGTCGAAAATAGCATGGCTTCAAGTTTTGTAGGACTAAATTTCACTTGCCATTTATCAGCCCAGTCTGTTTTACGTTCTAAGTCACTGTTCAGTATAGCGGTTGAGAATTCAGGGTCTTCAATAATTACATATAAGGAAGTATCATCAGCAAAAAGTTTAATATTACTCGTTATCCCGTGAGTCAAGTTATTCATATGAACGAGAAATAACAGAGGTCCTAAAACTGAGCCCTCAGGAACTCCAGCTAGAACAGGTTTATAATTTGACATGTAGCCATTAATTACTACAGCTTGTTTCCTATTACTAAGGTAGCTCCCAAACCAATCCAAAAGATTACCGCTTATCCCTGTTGACTTTAATTTTACTAGTAAACCCTAGTGCCAAACGCGATCAAATGCTTTGCTAATATCACAGAATATTGCACGAACTTCCTCACCATCATCCAAGGCTTTGGAAATCACATGGTATAATTCAGTTAACTGATAAACAGTTGAATCTCCAGGTTTGAATCCCGATTGTGAGGTGGTTATAATATCATTATCCAAGAAAAAAATATAAAAATGCTTAAATACACATTTTTCAAATACCTTAGAAAGAGAACATGTCAAGGCAACTGGTCTATAATAATTGCAATCAGGAACGCTACCCTTTTTATAGATTGGAACAACAACACATTGACAAGGAAAACAAAAAAGTTGTAGGGATAAATTGAACAACGTAGTAATGGGAGCACACAGAGATACAGCTAATTTTTTTTTTAAAAAGCATGTTACCAATATTATCTGGACCTTTAGCTTTGGTAGTATTTAAGTTTAATAAAATGTCATGCACTTCTTTTTCGGACAAGAGCAACTCATTAAGTTTATTTGCAGCCTCATGTAAACTGCAAGTTTCCCTCTCAGGTTCTTCAACTTGGGCTTGTTGAGTAAAGTAATCATTAAATGCATCAGCAATATCACTGGGGTGATCAAGAACCTTTCCATTAGTCAAGATAGGAGGAGACTGTGTATTTGAATTCGTATTGTTCTGTATATAGGTTTTCACTAAGCGCCACCATGATTTCGAGAGCACATTCAGACTTACTATCATATAATTTCACTTATCATACGAGCGTTTAGCTTTCCTAACTTCAGAGTTGACTTTGTTTCGTGCTACTCTGAAGCGCTTCCAATCTACCGGTAAATTTATTCTTATTCTTACGAGAGCTTTGTGAATTGGGGCCCAGGGAACGATGACGTACAATCAGCCATGGAGATGAGTTTCACAAGCCGATCCATGTAGGCGATTTACAACAGATGTTGCTTGGGAACAAACAAGGGTCTTCGCGAGTGACAATAATGTCTGTTGGTACTGATGCTATGGGCCTCGTCACCAGGGTAACAAATACACCCTTTACATCTGTACTTGTTGGCATCATATTCACAGAGCGAAACGGTTCCCGCTCACAAAGAAGTGTGTTGCATTGTACAAGACCAAAACACTGATATCGCAATACATTGAATGCATCATGAAAAAAGAAAGATCCTCACGCATGAATCAGTCTTACTGTTGATTCTACAGGTTAATGTTTTCTATACAAACAGCAAGGGATCCATTTACTACTTCCAACGAAATTGATTTCATCAGATAAATTAACACGTCATGAACTGTAAGAAATCTCTACAGATGCAAACACATCTTCGCAAACTGCATGTGCTGAATCCGGTGGAACACAGGAAGGAGGATGGTCTTCGTCATCTGGGACGACTCACAACAGACGCAGACATGACGTCCTTCACAAGTCTGATGTATATCAACGTGTTGTTTCTTCTTGTTGAATACTTGAAAGGTAACAGGTAAGCATACACCATGTTTTTCGCTCAAGTTCAAAGTGTAACGCTAATCAGAAATACATTGGTTTTACAGCGACAACGTGATCTATGTATCAACATCTAATTTGAAATGTTTTGTTGTTGTTGATAGAGGTACTATATCTGGCTACTGCTTACATCCTGACCAGATATGTTCATGATTCGGATACGATGGCAAACATCATCCAAGTTTGCCAATCAAATAAAAGCTCAGATAATGAAATTATGTATACGATAACTGAGGCACTAAACAAATTATTAACAGTACATTTTACATCATGTAAACCAAAGGTAAATAATCAGGTATCTCTTTGATGTATTGGAATGGGAATTGGTCATCATTACGAAAAATTACCCAGCTCTCCTAAAACTAGATATACAAATTTGTACTGTGGTAAAACAAAGTGTATGGATGACGCTGGGTCATCAACATTCTAATTGAAAGAAATCCGCAAAACGTTTTGGTTAATCAAAAGACTGAGATCTTGACCCCCGCACAAATCGCTCTATGTCACAAGCAAGTTAATCTGAGCACACGTGTGAACATTTAGAACTAACTTATACAGGGAATACGAACAGTACCAGTTTATCCCTGACAAGTCAAAGTTACAAATAACCTTAACATATCTGCCATATGGCTTTTGAAAGTTTTACTGAGGCCATGGCAACTGTGAACCAGGTCAACCAACGTTTGATTCAGACTTTCCTTTCGATAGCTATTGGTCCCTGTACATCTAAATATGAAACAGAAAATGCGGTTCCATTGGTCCCTTGTATTGCTAGCTCGGGTTGTTATGAGGGAGTCGAAAATATTTAAACAATGTCAGATCATACCAAATGTTCAAGTTTATCTTGGCCGAATTCCATCGATTTGCCAATCCGTTTTGAGTACCCATGCTGCCCAGATGCCAACTACTATGGTTATTTGGTTTGTTGTTTAACGCCCCACTCAACAATACCGCACCTATGCCGCGGCGGTCTGTAAATAATCGAGTCTGAACCTAACAAGCTAGTGATCAACACCATGAGCATCGACCTACGCAACTGGGATACGATGGCATTTGTCAACGAAGTCAGTAAGCCTGACCACCCGACACCTTTAGTGGCCTTTACGACAAGCATTAGGGGTCAATTCATAACTTGGCGGATGTTCATTAGGTATGCCACATACCAACGCTTATGCCCTAAAATAGTTTTGCTGAGGACGTCCATCATTTTGCATATTGATTGATACGATGACATTTGATTCCATTCTTAACATATTGTTCAGACTTTTTTAAAAAGGAGATGTAACAATATGTAATGTCTGCATAGATTCGTCGTGGATCGAAAACTGATTGCCTAAGTTTGTCATGCTGGATACAATGGATAGTGGTGTACAGAGTTGAAAAATCAACTGTTTCGAAATGACTGAAACTGAGTCTCGTATCAGAGTAAAACAAATGTTCTACAATATTTGGAGATTCCTAAGAATTCAGGTGGTACGGATTCCACTTCAAGCTAAATTGTTTTTCTGTGAATGTACTTCTTTTAAAGCGATGAGAATGGATTTATTGGGTTTGATATACGGAGTTTCTTGGGCACTCTGATTATATCTCCCATGTGGATGGTTCCATCTATGGACTTTTTGATACCGCACAGTCAGGGAATGGGACGTAATGTAGGTTATAGAGTTGAGATTTCCTCCATTATATGTCATCTGCATCATGTCCCGTTACATCTTTCAAAATGATGCATGAATTCCGCCTCTGCCACCTTCCCTGCATAGGCTGTCATCACTGCTATGTTCGCACACGTTGAAAACAGCTTGGCCTGCAATCCAGTCCCAAATGAGTGAGAGAACAATGTTCCGCTGGTTTAAAGGAGTTGCATGTATACAAAGCAGCATTGTCTAATTTCTCGTCGGATGCCGGGTGGGCACGTATGCGTTGAAAATCATGATCGACACTCGCTGGTCATAAAATCAACAGTCTTTGATGAGTTACAGGTCGTAGGTCGATCAGAAAGGATCTTTTCTTCGATTCTGAAGGGGTTCAGATTCGACAGTCAGTCAAGTATTTTCCACTATCACTTCAAATTTCAACCTTTCGCAAATGTAAAGCTGACATGTCCGCCATTTCAAACTGTTGCGTAACTATCTACTTCAAGAAAATAAATAAGGTCAGACGATTCAATTATAGTGTGGCCAGGGGCTGCAGTAACACGGGCACAGAAAACAATAGGCTGGTTTCGGTCGATTATTGGAGTTATGATTATAAAACCAAGCAATGTAACATCATTGCATTGATTAAACAGTAGTTTGTTTTCTTTTGGACGAATAATTTTTCATGTTGCAATTTTGAAAAACCGGTACTACGAACGGCAACCACCACTCACTTCACGGACGAGTTCAGTCGCCTCTCGTCACATGCCGGATTACACAGTGTCTTCTGCAGGACGAGGAAGTTTGCTTTTAAATCGGTTATGGTTCGGCTTCAAATGAAATTTAGAGACTATCAATTCGGTCTACATCCTTAAAGGTCACATGCAACGTAAAACACAACTTTGCAGATTCTGATACCTTTCGGTATGGACTTACCGAAACAAAGCGTCAAAATGCAAATTCAACTTATAAAGTTGAAAAATAACGAGATGAAAAAAAGCCCGCGAAATCGGAGTTCAAACGTTTCACTAATTTTCCCCCGACTTTTCGGGGGAAAACTGGTTTCAACAGCTGGGCTGCGCTCATAGCACGTGCGCAGTGAAATAGGTTCGTGCAGCTTGGAAGCGGGTTGTCCGGTGAATACTCGGTGAAGGCTTTGGTGTGAGCTATTTTTCTAATGTTTTGTTGATATCTCACAGGCGCGAGCTTTTTATATGTTATGACAGTAAATTAACTGTTTATATAATTTCATTTGTCTATTTCACCACGTTCTTCTTACCGAGTCACTTTCTCCAGTTCGATGCCAAAAGCAATGTCATTATTTAGCGTTGACAGAATTTCTAACTGTGATATAGATATGTCGTTGTCACAGAATAAAAACTCAATGTCTTGTTTTATTGACACCTGTGTGTCTGCCTGCCTGTCTGCTAATGACAATATTCAATACACAGCTGCTATCACTGACCACATGCAATTTGAACTTAACACCAATCGGGCTATACACCCGCCATAAACAAAATGCATTGATTTATGGCCCGAGTTCGGTCTCTGTCACATTATGTAATTACACAGACAGGCAGGTGTGATACTTGAACACATGACATGTTATGATGTCTGTTGATTGTAAAATGTTATACACACAAAAATGAGCATGTATTTACAAAACCAACATCTCTATATATATACACACAATGAGCGGTGAGGGAATCTGCAAATGAACAAGCCGTTGCAAGTGCACCACCCGCTCCTGGGTTCGGTACCCGGCTGCTTCGTTTCTTGGGAAGTAAACCCAAGTACACAATATTGCACTTTTGATTTGCGATTGTACGCTTATAATTTTGTTTTATATGTTTTTACATAACCAGCAATGTATATTATATGTCATGAATAAGTGATAATTGTGTTTTATAATTAGGTTTGATTTTTTGGTTGCATGTGACCTTTAAGCTTAAAAACACGTTCTGCAACTAACTCGTACTTCAATCGTGTTCATATAAGAAATATAGCTCATTTGTCGTGGACAAAATTCTGGGAATGTTAATTTGTTATATATGTTTTGTGTCCATAAAATTTCAAGGTTAAGTGGAGATTTTGTCATGATCACAGAAATAAGACCATAGATCCTGAAAGGGAAATTATGTGCTGCAAAAAGTTGCGCTGGTTTCCGTGGTCCAATGGTCGTAAATTCGGGGTGAGAGATTTTGCCATGTTTGCATGATCCGTGTTTGACCGGTATCAAGTCATCCATGAATATATTTCAGTGAAAGCTTTCAGTTCGGCGGAAGGATGCTGAATCGCAATGTCGGATTATAAGACCCATTTAAGTGGGAAATTGCCAAAGAATAGATGAATGAATGAATGAATGTCCGCAAAACAATGTCCATAAGATCTCCAGAGCAAATGCTACCAACTTGAAATGGCTCTCCTTGCGGTTTCATTGCGTCTGTGTATAGTGTCATGAAGGGTCATTAAACGACATCTGTCAATGACTGAACACACAACCGTTCTACATCGTAACGTGCTGTGAATTTGCAATATTTTCTTTGACATCGCCAAAACATCTTTCTGCCTCAGGTAGCAATAGAAATGCTCTTCATTTCCCGTTTTCGAATTTGAGAAATCGATTGCAGGGAAT
Organism: Haliotis rubra; assembly: GCF_003918875.1. Taxonomy (NCBI): domain Eukaryota; kingdom Metazoa; phylum Mollusca; class Gastropoda; order Lepetellida; family Haliotidae; genus Haliotis; species Haliotis rubra. The sequence goes on from NW_025767441.1 coordinate 300,916, forward strand.
TCAATCCGATCCAGCATCCAGCATCAGACCTTGCATGGATAAGTCGTCTTTAAAGCTTTCGAAGAAAAACGTGGGTGCATGAACCTTTGGGATTAAGCATTAGGTTGCCAATCCGTTTCATTTTTTCAATTCCTTATTTAAAGTGTAACAGCCCGAATCATAACACTTTAAAAGTGACTGGCTTGATTCTGAATCAATGATGTCAAACTAGTAACAAAATCGTGCAAACTTTGTTTAATGGCAGAAATGAAAACAAATAAAAAAGGTATTATATTGTCGTTATTTTTGTGGATTCTTTAACATCTTCCCTCACTATTATTAGTAAGCTTCCCACCATTGGTGTTATGGATAATCACTATTGAACTGATAATTCAGTCAAAAAAAAGATTATTGTAATGTAATCGCACGTTTAAGGTTTAATTGCATTGTGCTTTGTAAAGGGGTAAAGCATGGACTATAACCTTTGGCTTCTTATCACTGTGTTTGTACACTGAACTATTTATTTTGATGGAATTATTGAGATGGGGTTGAGCATGACGAAACAGTTTCGATTCTGAACGAAGTTTCAATTTGAAAGTTTTCATGGTAATTATGTTACCAGCTCAATTTCCATTGTATTTTGTGTTTTCAATATATACCTGAGTATACGGTTAAGATTATAAGAACACACATGAACCTACTGCTGAAGAGCCTGGGTGACGTACGAAATATAATCTGTTTGAAAGCAAAGGGTAGGGTACGTTTTACCCGATCAAACTCTGTTTTGATAACGAAATCCTGTTTAGTGTATCCGTAATAGTTTCATCCAATGTTATGGAAGACGCCTGTGACATTCATTATGGTCAAGGACGCATCTTTTGAAACAGGTTATGAATTTTGATCATGCATAATATTAACAGCTTATGGTCTGTTCACGATTTTTGAATGCCAATAGGCATTTTGAAATTTGGAATATAGTAATCGTGATTGGGTGTGGTTGAACGCCGCCTTTATCTATAATACAGCAATATCAATGTGTGAAACCGGAATCGACTTCCGGGTCTTCAGAGAGGCGAGCTGAACCCGCTGAAACCAGCAGAACGCTACACCACCGCCTCCATTTTGGGAAATATTCATTCATTTCTCCAAGTAATGGTTATATATGCATGAATTCTCGAAGCCATTGTGTAATTGTCCTATTCGATCTTCAACCACAGACATTGAAGCGAGATGTTGCTATGTACGTAATGCAAAATGCCTTTTATTTTTGACAGCACCCGTTCAGATAAACCTTAGCTCTAGGTAAAACCTGCTTCTATCAAACCAGCGTGGCCCTACAATGGTCAACCATTCTATGCCGTTGATGGTTATGGGAGGAACATTTCGGTAGAGATCGCCGTATGCATGCACCCGGCGGCAAGTCCTGGTGGATGATCGACCCTCTCAATATCTACAACATATCTACAATCACTGGCACTTTCAAAGAACAGATTCTTGGTCAGGTATGTTCTGCATATTTGAATACATTGCAGTTTATTTTAACCCTTGCATTTGTAGAAATTTAGTGTTGAAATATAAATGTAACCGCACAATCAACAAAACCATTATAAAATCGCAAAAGAAATACCTGCCTACCATATCATAAGCATGTGAGTGATTTACTATTAATTAACGATGATAGGGTGTTCTTGAGATATAGTATTACTCTCGCCCTGTCCACCAATCACGCGCAAAATTGTTCATCTGAAAAATCTGACCTTTTATGTCTTGAGTTCTGATGACATTTGGGTCCGGTTCATTATCGGTTAAAGTTGAATGTCCCCAGGGGCAGTTGGGGCTGATTCTGGTAGCGAGTGAATCCAGTGGTATTGACTATTTATTGATTATTGAACCATATTGGATCACTGAATGTTATTGAGCAAATATATTTCACAACTCGAAAACGTATTCCGGGTCCGCCCAGGGGCTATTGCGGTAGTGAGGACTCATGTTAACACCATTCAGAAGGAATTTCTACATTATTGCGAGTGCAGCTACGCATTCCAGAGAATTGGAACACCCGATATCATGGTGTTCCAGGTGTCATCGATCTCTTCCTGAAGATAGGGGCCTTCTCGGGGCATCCTACACTCTGTCCCACATCCTCCCGGAAAGTCTGTGTCCAACCAGATGGAGCAGTTTCCGCATGGAACATCAAGATCGTTGCTTGTGAACAGGAGGTTATGGCCCAGATATGTGAATGTTTCTCCTCGATGGCACGATGATGATGCGCGAGTTTCAAGTGTTTGGAGAAAGGTAAAGGTCTTTATTGAACAATTTACACTGTACGGCATGAACGCCTCTTGGGGAACTGGTGTATGTTAAAGATTGACTAGGTATGCAAATCAAGACAAATTGGTTCCTGCAAAGTAATTTTACGATAGCCGGAAACACAATGGAGAAGCCAAACAAACGTCAATTATCACCATGGAAATATGACATGTGGCGGTACGTGCTGGTGATTGTAATGATAACTTCCATTAATAATAATGGAATTCAGGTCCAGGGTCTATATCAGAATGGTGGAAGAACCTCCATTATTCATGCTACTATTATGATAGAGGACCATCTGGGCACAACAGAATATATCCCTTTCCTAATGTAAGATTGGACTATGCTCGATAGACCAATGCCGTTCCAGACGGGCTTTACATTACACTTGACTACAAAGTCTATGGATGTTAGTTATTAACGCAACTAGTGACACCTTCTATTGAATCTTAACAGACATAATGCAACACAACCTCAAAACTGGTCCGCAATGAATAACAGGTCCAAAATAACTGTCTACATATATCTTGATCAGTTCAACTGCTACCAGCAACCTCCACCTCCTCTACCTTTGTGCAATGCTGACAATTTCCGCCTGAATTCCCCGTCTTTGATTTGACAAAATTGGTGCACATATTTTATTCAACATATAAGTCATATGAATACACGCCTGTGTTAGAATTCCCCACAGGAGCCATAATCCCTGTGCCTGGGCTGATGCCATACCGTAATGGATCCTTGCTCATGCTTGACATTCATTTGTTTTGTATCGTTCCGGTAGGCTGAATAACCCACATCCTGCACTAATTCATTCCAACTTATTTACAGGCATTTGCTATAAAATGATGTACAAATCCAAAAAGGTCCGGAAGCAAGATAGTCCTTCACCCATGCACAAAGCAGTTTGGCTTCGAGTCGCATGGAGTGCAGCAACATCTGTTACAGACACAGCTGTACGTTCTTCAACTACAACTTAGAGTGACTGGGAATGCCAGACATGAAGGCGGGTCTGGCAACTTCCGCTTCATCCTACGCTGCTGACTGGGACTTGCAAGGCACAATCTGTTGAAGGGCGATTTCCATGTAGAAATGGTGTTTTCCAATTCTATCAAATCGTTCATGGTGATAAATCGAAATCATAGACTTTTGATGTCATATGGACAGCTCTGTTTCCTTGATGGATTGTGACATGCGGAACTATTCCATAACGACATTCATAACTGGAAGAAAATGAGAATGTGATTGTCGGTCAAATGTGTTGTTCACTAACATTTGGCACTAACACTTGTGCATCTATATTTAGACATTGTAGATTTCCCACCACAATATAGAAGATAATGAGAAACAGTATAAGGCGTATCTATATCGAGAACGTCGCTATTGTATAAGTAATAACGAAGTTGATCATCCATAAAGGCATTTGTCGTTCCTAATCGGTAAGATCACTATGGCATTTATGTCCTGTCATTTTTTAATGGATATGGAGTATTTCCCTTCATAGTCTTCATACGTACGCTTCCCTTTCGGTTTGTTAGCATGTTTGTGCGCTTACAAATCTGGTTGCGGAATCATCTAAAACAGTTAACGTTGTTATCAGTGCATTTGTCATAAGATTTGCCATTGGGAAGAATAATCTGACCATTTGTGTGGTAACCCTGTTCGATGGCTTTATCAGGGAGTCTCCTAATGCTTACGTATTGATATGCAGCGCCTAACGTACTTCAGTTGGAATTGTTTTGTGTTCAATATTCCTGGCATCTCTGCTTGCAGTGTTACATGTTACTCACCCTGGTAATTAGAAGAATGCTTGTATACTGATGTTGATAAGATACTGCCCACATCTAATGTTGTTGCTGTGTCAGAACGAACACTCCTTCGCTTTGGTTACTTATTTCATGTTCATTGTCACTGTAGTCATCTGCATGTAAAATATTATTGTGCGCTTGTTATCAATGGTAAAACAGATGGCATACCTGTCAAAAATAAAATGTCTTGAAGGTCGTTCAAAAATTCATGCTTTTGTCTTTGTAACCAGTAACATAGTGTCTGATTCTGTTTGGCAACCCTATGGTTGCTACGGTGTAACTGGTGTCATCTGTAGTAAGCCATAGTCCAGCTAAAGAGCAGAAAAAAAATCGTGCACAGCAACAACAGCTAATTCAACATGGACATATTAGAGAAGCGGTTATGCGTTACGTTTACAAAACCCGAAAGATAGCAGATGAACATGAGATCGCCAAGCATTCGTCTACATTCGTCCTTTCCTTCAATAACCTCAAAGAGGTGAGTGAGTGACTTTTGGTTTTACGCCGCACTCGTGCGGCAATATTCAACTATATGGCGTCAGACTTGTAAAATAATCAAATCTGGACCAGACAATCCAGTGATCAAATAGTAGCATGGGAACCGATGACGTAATGTCCAGCCAAGCCAGTGAGCCTGACTAATCTCTCGGTCCCGGGTTAGTCGCCTCTTACGACAAATTGTGGGTTACTTAAGGTTCATCTCTAACCTGGATCTTCTGCGGTCGTACCTCAAAGAAGACTCTCCCTATCGATGGATGCTATAAAGGAAAATAGATGACAAACAAATCACAAAACGCTCGTAATGATGGCGGTAATTTCATAAAAATTATCCCGAATTCTTTAAATCTCGTTTGGCGGTACGTGATTGTTTAAAAGATCATGGAAAATATTCATCATCATATTGGAAGTACGTGAATAACGCTAGTAGAATATTGCTGCCTTTAGGGAAGCTCTTCGGTTTGTTTGTGCGTTTGTTCACATAACGGGGCGTAGGTAGCCTAATGGTTAAAGCGCTGGCTCCGTCACGCCGAAGACTCCGGGTTCGAATAATTCCTACATTGTAAGTACAAATGTGTAAAGCCAATTCTCTGGTGTCCCCGCCGTGATGTTGCTGGAATATTGCTAAAAAGCGGCGTGTAAACCAAACTTAGCTACAATGGGGTCAGTGTTTACATAACGGCTCTTATGCCCCAGTTAAAGCCTATTTCTGAGAGCTTATGGGCTTGCTCTCTTTGGTGGATTGTAATGTCCGCTTCCTACATTAAGAATTTTACTATTATAAATTGCTACGAGTATTGAAACAATATATTGTTTTTAATGCTCTTAAAAAATGTGTGGAATCTTTTGTTTTAATTCTCTTCGATTGAAAATATTGGGAGATATATCTTGGAGTTGACTTCAATGTTGATATGGATAATAATGAGTGTTTTGAGAGGATCATCACCACTTCTTACTTCCCTTATATAGGGAGTGGGGTAGCCTAGTGATTTCAAAGCGTTGTTCGTCACGCCGAAGACCGGGTTCGATTCCCCACCTTGGCTACAGTAGTGGTGAAGCCCATTTCGGTGGTATCCCCCGCCATTGATATTGCTGAAATATTGTTAAAAAGCTTGGCGTCAAACTCCACTCACTCCACTCCACTTCCTTATGACCATAGCGCTTCTGTTTGAGTAATTGCTCTCGAAAGATGGAATGGTTGTACTGAAGGCAGGAATGAGGAATCTGAAAAGGTGATATATATCGTTTATATACAATTAAAAATGTAAAGAAGGGATATTCCATTTTGCGAGCATACCACTAATGAAAATGCCAGTGCATACTATGAGAAGAAGTATATACTATTATCCATACAGATGAAACATTTTCAAAGGAAGGAATAAACTGAATCTTGAATTTTGTATGCTGTAATTTTAGATTTGTCAGTTATTAAAATCTGTCACCATCTTTAAAAGATGGTAAGAAGCAACGAACTTTGATCCTTTGCTTTTTATTCCCTGCACCATGTTCCATACCTTCACACATTATGCGTGCGTGGAATTAATTCTGGAGACACAATTCCTCCAAGATTGCCAGTTTTGTTTTGTTTGAGAGGTACAACGTGCTTTGCATTTAGTATTTTTATTTTATGACAGAACAGTTGGGTGATGGCGGAAGAATAGTGTCACCTTTCACTCTGTGGGTTTTGTTCTGGGGAGGTAGGGAGGGCATCACCTTTGCACACATGTACTTGGGGGTCAGCAATTTTGTGCATAAAAAACATTACAAAATTATGTGTTAAGGAGGTGTGGTGGGAGTGAAGGTGTCGTTGATTTTATATGCATGACATGCAGGGGCTCCTTACTTTGAAAGGCATAACCCCAGTGACATCTGCTACAAGCTTCAACATTAAAGAACTGTGGCAGTCTGTACTTCCCGATACCCAACTAAATTTGCTTTAGGACCCCGGGACTACATAGGCTTGAAACATGCATGAAAAAGTATTTCTTTCCAGTTTGGTACTATAAGATTTTGAATCAAAAAGATTATTGCACCATCTGTCGTCGTTCTGTAGCAGGGAATTATGTTGCCCCCAATTATGCTAAAGAGAAACGCTGTCTCAGCTGAAGTGATAAATACAGATTACGCATTCGTTTCTAGCCGCCCCATTCTAAGTCAAGTCTAAGTCCTAACCTTCTTAAAAAGGTCACATAAACCCTAGGGGTACAAATACATAAATCACTAACTGGCATCGTTATAAATGAAACCCGTCATTAAAACTACTCATTTCGACCTTTAATTGACTTAAATCGACCTTTTTTGACAACGGTGCACAATTTCTCACCCGCGAAGGAAATTTCAACCAATCAGGCGGCGCGACTCTGTGACGTCATATGAGGAATAGCTTTGAGGGCCGATGCAGAATTCATCTACATTTTAGGGGTTAAATTATCTTGTTTACAGGCTTGTATAAACCTGAAATCGTGACAATTGTTGTGGAAAATGAAAGCTATATGTTCTCACAATCTACTGTCATTTAATTTTGTCTCCTGCTTTTGCCCTAGTTTCGAGTTACAACTTGTTTTCATAGACGATTCTGTCAAAATCGATTGGTGTCGTTAGGCCCTATTTGTATAATGACTGATCCAAATTGATCCCATTTCTGTGTTTTTTTACCTCGATATTTAATCATGTCATGTAAAATCTGTTTGTATTCTCAAAACAGTGTCGGCCCATAAGTTTTCATGCAATACAGCAATTAATACTCCCATTGTTGTAACCCGTGTTGGGAATTGGTATAAACCTACACATGTTACTTGTCATCATTCACTTGATGGTCAGTTAATGAATTTATAACAGGTATAATTAGTGGTAACATAGATTACCCGACAAAGGTTCCCATTTGGCATTTCTTGTGTCTGGAGTAAATATTCAACATTATAAACATCGATCAAAGGATTAACCGATAACACGCTGATTGATTAATTACTTTTATCTTACACAGCGGAATTGTCAAAGGTAGTGTTTATGTATGTAGATTTACTAATCTATACTGAATACACTCTGTCGTGTCAGTGTCTGCGTAAAACAACGTCCCTTCTTTCAAAGGATTAACCGGCAATACATTGATTGATTGCCCATTATTGGCTAACTAAATTACTGTTTTTTAAAGAAAGGCCGGACATTATGCAATTAGTTTGCCAGGTGTGCTATCTTGGGTGACCAATGAGGACTATACACCAATGCCTGAAAAGATTTATCACTTTTTCGTATATTAAGCTGTTAAAAGACACATCATTTGGAACTTTAAGTTTTGTGGATATTGATGGATGCATTCCTCGAACAAGGTAATGGCCTGATATTGTTCCTATACGCTTTAATCTGTTTTAATTTTACAATATTTGCATTTTTGTTTTTATTCATTTGTCACGTAGGCATTCAACAGAATCATTGTTTTCGCCGTGAAGTGTAAT